>NW_027048986.1:0-6912 GCF_025399875.1 Dalotia coriaria
AAAACAGCATAAAACAACGAAATTTTTATTATTCTTTATTAATATTGCGTCTATTTGAACGTGATTTCAACGATTCAAATGCTTCGGGAAATGCTTATTTTGTAGCAAACAGCACCGTTTTTAGCTTTAATCTGCGTTTTAGCAAGCGTAAAAAACAGCATAAAAAACGCACGAATTTTTTTATTATTCGTTTTTTATTAATATTGCCCGGTTTGAAACGGGATTTCAATGATCTGTACCGCTTCTGAAAATGCTTATTTTAGCAAAATGTTAACGTTTTGAGCTTTATTCTACGTTTTAACGCGTGCAAAACAGCATAAAAACGACGAAATTCTTTTTATTATTTGTTTTTATTTTTTATTGCGTCTATTTGAACGATTTCAACGATCTAAAAAATGCTTTGAAAATGCTTATTTTAGCAAAAAAACAGTACGTTTTGAGCTTTAATCTGCGTTTCTAACGCGCAAACAGCATAAAAACGACGAATTTTTATTATTCGTTTTTTATTAATATTGCGCCTATTTGAACGATTTCCCAACAATCTAAAATGCTTGAAAATGCTAATTTTAGCGCAAAACAGCACGTTTTGAGCTTTAATCTGCGTTTTAACGCGTAAAACAGCATAAAAACGACGAAATTTTTTATTATTCGTTTTTATTAATATTGCGTCTAATTGAACGATTTCAACGATCTAAAATGCTTGAAAATGCTTATTTTGTATAAAAACAGCACGTTTTGAGCTTTATTCTGCGTTTTAACGCGTAAAAACAGCATAAAAACTACGAAATTTTGTATTATTCGTTTTTATTAATATTGCGTCTGTTTGAACCCGACAACGATCTAAAAATGCTTGAAAATGCTTATTTTAGCAAAAAAAACAGCACGTTTTGAGCTTTAATCTGCGTTTTAACGCGTAAAACAGCATAAAATGACGAATTTTATTATCTGTTTTTATTAATATTGCTTCATTTAAACGATTTCTAACGATTCAGCGGCCGCTTTGAAAATGCTTTATTTAAGCAAAGTCATAATGTTTTGAGCTTAATCTGCGTTTAACGTAAAACAGCATAAAACGACGAATTTATTATTATTCGTTTTTATTAATATTGCTTCATTTGGAACGATTTCAACGATCTAAAATGCTTTGAAAATGCTTATTTTTAGCAAAACAGCACGTTTTGAGTTTTATTCTGCGTTTTAACGCGTAAACAGCATAAAACGACGAAATTTTATTATTCGTTTTTTTATTAATATTGCGCCCATTTGAACGATTTCAACGATCTAAAATGCTTGAAAATGCTTATTTTAGCAAAACAGCACGTTTTGAGTTTTAATCTGCGTTTAACGCGTAAAACAGCATAAAAAACGACGAATTTTTATTATTCGTTTTTATTAATATTGCTTCTATTTGAACGATTTCAACGATCTAAAATGCTTGAAAATGCTTATTTTAGCAAAACAGCAATGTTTTGAGCTTTTAATCTGCGTTTTAACGCTAGTAAAACAGCATAAAAACGACGGTGAATCTTTTTATTATTCGTTTTGCCAATATTAAGCCATTTGACCGATTTCAACGATCTAAAAATGCTTGAAAATGCTTATTTTAGCAAAACAGCACGTTTTGAGCTTTAATCTGCGCGTTTTAACGCGCGTAAAACAGTACATTAATAAAAAACCACGAAATTTTTATTATTCGTTTTTTATTACTATTGCGTCATTTAAACGATGTCAACGGATCTAAAATGCTTGAAAATGCTTATTTTAGCAAAACAGCACGTTTTGAGGCCATTCCGCGTTTTAACGCGTAAAAATGCGCGACGAATTTTTTTGCTGGCCTGTTTTGCCATTATTGCGTCTATTTGAATGATTTCAACGATCTAAAAGCCGCTTGAAAATGTTTATTTTAGCAAAAACAGCACGTTTTGAGTTTTATTCCTGCGTTTTAACGCGTAAAACAGCATAAAAAACGACGAAATTTTTATTATCTTTCGTTTTTATTAATATTGCTCATTTGAACGTGATTTCAACGATCTAAAATGCTTGAAAATGCTTATTTTAGCAAACAGCACGTTTTGAGCTTTTATTCTGCGTTTTAACGCGTAAAACAGCATGTAAAAACGACGAATTTTTATTATTCCGTTTTTATTAATATTGTTTCTATTTATACGATTTCAACGATCTAAAATGGTTGAAAATGCTTATTTTAGCAAAACAGCACGTTTTGAGTTTTATTCTGCGTTTTAACGCAAAACAGCATAAAAATCTACTAAATTATTATTCGTTTTTTATTATTGCGTCTATTTGAACGATTTCAACGATCTAAAAATGCTTTGAAAAATGCTTATTTTAGCAAAACAGCACGTTTTGAGCTTTAATCTGCGTTTTGAACGCGTAAAACAGCATAAAAGGACGAATTTTTATTAATCGTTTTTAATAATATTGCTTCTATTTTTAAACGATTTCAACGATCTAAAAATGCTTGAAAATGCTGGTCTTAGCAAAACAGCACGTTTTTGAGCTTTAATCTGCGTTTTAACGCGTAAAACAGCATAAAACGACGACATTTTTATTTATTCGTTTTTATTAATATTGCTTCTATTTGAACGATTTCAACGATCTAAAAATGCTTGAAAATGCTTATTTTAGCAAAACAGTACGTTTTGAGCTTTAATCTGCGTTTTAACGCGTAAAACAGCATAAAAACTACGACATTTTTATTATTCGTTTTTATTAATATTGCGTCTATTTGAACGATTCAACGATCTAAAATGCTCTAAATGCTTATTTTAGCAAAACAGCACGTTTTGAGTTTTAATCTGCGTCTTAATCAAGCGTAAACAGCATAAAAATGACGTAATTTTTATTATTCGTTTTTATTAATATTGTTTCTATTTAAACGATTTCAACGATATAAAAATGCTTTAAAAATGCTTATTTAAGCAAAACAGCACGTTTGAGCTTTAATCTAGTGTTTTAACGCGTAAAACAGCATAAAACGACGAATTTATTATTATTCGTTTTATTATTGCTTCTATTTGAACGATTTCAACGATCTAAAAATGCTTGAAAATGCTTATTTTAGCAAAAACAGAAAGCACGTTTTGAGTTTTATTCTGCGTTTTAACGCGTAAAACAGCATAAAACGACGAAATTTTTATTATTCGTTTTTATTAATATTGCGTCTATTTGAACGATTTCAACGATCTAAAATGCTTGAAAATGCTGGTTATTTTAGCAAAAACAGCACGTTTTGCGCTTTAATCTGCGTGTTTTAACGCGCAAAACAGCATAAAATGACGAATTTTTATTAATCGTTTTAATAATATTGCTTCTATTTAAAATGATTTCAACGATCTAAAAATGCTTTGAAAATGCTTTGCCTTTAAGCAAAACAGCACGTTTTGAGCGCTTAATTGCGTTTTAACGCGTAAAACAGCATAAAACGACGACATTTTAGTTATTCGTTTTTATTAATATTGCTTCGTATTTGAACGATT
This sequence comes from Dalotia coriaria, assembly GCF_025399875.1. NCBI lineage: Eukaryota > Metazoa > Arthropoda > Insecta > Coleoptera > Staphylinidae > Dalotia > Dalotia coriaria. The sequence goes on from NW_027048986.1 coordinate 3,498, forward strand.
TCAACGACTCCAAAATGCTTGAAAATGCTTATTTTAGCAAACAGCACGTTTTGAGCTTTTATTCCCGCGTTTTAACCGCGCAAAACAGTACAAAAACGGGATGAAATTCTTATTATTCGTTTTATTATTGCGTCTATTTGAACGATTTCCAACGATCTAAAGCCGCTTGAAAATGCTATTTTGTGCTAAAACAGCAGTTTTTGAGTTTTAATCTGCGTTTTAACGCGCGTAAAAACGCGCATAAAATGACGAATTTTTATTAATCGTTTTTAATAATATTGTTTTATTTAAACGATTTCAACGATCTAAATGTTTGAAAAATGCTTTATTTTAGCAAAACAGCACGTTTTGAGCTTTTAACGGCGTTTTAACGCGTAAAACAGCATAAAAACGACGACATTTTTATTATTCGTTTTTATTAATATTGTTTCTATTTGAACGATTTCAACGATCTAAAATGCTTGAAAATGCTTATTTTGTGCTAAAACAGCACGTTTTGTTTTAATCTGCGTTTTAACGCGTAAACCGTGCATAAAATCGACGTGAATTTTTTATTGCCTGTTTTTAGCTAATATTGCGTCTATTTGAACGATTTAACGATCTAAAATGTTTGAAAAATGCTTATTTTTACAAAACAGCACGTTTTGAGTTTTAACCGGCGTTTTAACGCGTAAAAACAGCATAAAAAACGACGTTCTTTTACATATTCGTTTTATTAATATTGCGTCTATTTGAACGATTTCAACGATTCAAAATGCTTTAAAATTTTATTTTAGCAAAACAGCACGTTTTGAGCTTTAATCTGCGTTTTTGCGTAAAACAGTATAAAACGACGGAATTTTTTATTATTCGTTTTTATTAATATTGCTTCATTGAACGATTCCCAACGATCTAAAATGCTTGAATATGCTGACGAAGCAAAACAGCACGTTTCGAGTTTAATCTGCGTTTTAACGCGTAAAACAGCATAAAAAAACGACGAAATTTTTATTATTCGTTTTTTATTTTTATTGCGTCTACTTGAACGATTTCAACGATCTAAAATGCTTAAAATGCTTATTTAAGCAAACAGCGCATCGTTTTGAGCTTTAATCTGCGTTTAACGCGTAAAACAGCATAAAAACGACGAATTTTTATTATTCGCTTTATTAATATTGCTTCTATTTGAACGATTTCAACGATCTAAAAATGCTTGAAAATGCTTATTTTAGCAAAACAGCACGTTTTGAGTTTTTAATCTGCGTTTTAACGCGTAAAACAGCATTAAAACGACGAATCTTTATTATTCGTTTTTATTAATATTGCTTCTATTTCCACTGATTTCAACGATCTAAAAATGCTTGAAAATGCTTATTTTAAAGCAAAAACAGCACGTTTTGAGCTTTAATCTGCGTTTTAACGCGTAAAACGGCATAAAACCATGAAATTTTTTTTTATTCGTTTTATTAATATTGCGCCATTTAAAGATGTCAAACGATCTAAAATGCTTGAAAATGCTTATTTTAGCAAAACAGCACGTTTTTAGTTTATTCTGCGTTTTAACGCGTAAAAACACATAAAACACGAATTTTTATTATTCGTTTTTTTAATATTGCGTCTATTTGAACGATTTCAACGATCTAAAAAAAGCTTTAAAAAAGCTTATTTTTTGCAAAAAAAAGCACGTTTTTAGCTTTATTCTGCGTTTTAAGCAAAACGAAAAAAAGGAAATTTTTATTATTCGTTTTTTTAATTTGCTTCTTTTTAACGTTTCAACGATCTAAAATGCTTTAAAAAAGCTTATTTTAGCAAAACAGCCGTTTTTAGCTTTATTCGCGAACCGGGAAAAAAGCATAAAAGACGAATTTTATTATTCGTTTTTATTAATATTCTTTATTTGAACGATTTCAAGATCAAAATGTTGAAAATGCTTATTTTAGCCAGCACGTTTTGAATTTTGCGTTTTAACGCGTAAAACAGCATAAAACGACGAAATTTTTTTTATTCGTTTTTTTTTTAATTTGCGTCTATTTGAAGATTTCAACGATCAAAATGCTTGAAAAGCAAAGCAAAACAGACGTTTGAGCTTTTAATCTGCTTTTAAAGCAAAAAAAGAAAAAAGACGTTTTTAACGTTTTTAATAATATTCTTCTATTTAAACGATTTCCCCCGATCAAAATGCTTGAAAATTTTTTTTGCAAAACAGCACGTTTTTTTTAATCTGCGTTTTTAAAGTAAAACAGCATAAAAAAGACGACATTTTTTTATTCGTTTTTTATTAATAGCTTCTTTTGAACGATTTCAAATCTAAAATGCGAAAAAATTTTTTTTTGAAAAAAAAGCACGTTTTTGGGTTTAATCGCGTTTTAACGCGTAAAACAGCATAAAAAAACAAATTTTTTTTTATTCGTTTTTTTTTAATTTGCCTATTTGACGATTTCAAAAATCAAAAAAGCTTGAAAAGTTATTTTAGCAAAAAAGCCGTTTTTAGTTTAATCTGCGTTTTTAAAGCGTAAAACACATAAAAAAGACGAAATTTTTTATTGTTTTTTTTTAATATTGCTTCTATTTAAAAAGATTTCAACGATCTAAAATGCTTGAAAAAAAGCTTATTTTAGCAAAAAGAGTTTTGAGTTTAATCTGCGTTTTAACGCGTAAAACACATAAAAAAGCAATTTTTTTTTTTGTTTTTATTTTATTTGCTTTTTATTTAAACGATTTCAACGATCTAAAAAGCTGAAAAAGCTTTTTTTTAGCAAAACAGCACGTTTTTAGTTTTAATCCGTTTTTTAAAGCGTAAAAAAGTAAAAAACCGAATTTTTTTTTATTCATTTTTTTTTAATATTGTTCAATTTGAACGATTTCAACGATCAAAAAAGCTTGAAAATGCTTATTTTACAAAAAAGCAGTTTTTAGTTTTTTTCCGTTTTAACGCGTAAAAACAGCATAAAACGACGAAATTTTTTTTTTCGTTTTTATTAATATTGGTCTTTTGAACGATTTAACGATCTAAAATGCTTGAAAATGCTTATTTTGCCGACGTTTTTAGTTTAATCTGCGTTTTAACGCGTAAAAAAGCATAAAATGGGAATTTTTTTTTTATTCGTTTTTATTAATATTGTTTTTATTTAAACGATTTCAAATATCTAAAATGCTTGAAAAAAGTTATTTTAGCAAAACAGCAGTTTTTGGGTTTTAATCTGCGTTTTTAAAGGGAAACAACATAAAAAAGCGAAATTTTTATTATTCGTTTTATTAATTTGTTTTTATTTGAACGATTTCAACGACAAAAGCGAAAAGCTTTTTTGCAAAAAGCACGTTTTGAGCTTTAAACTGGTTTTAACGCGTAAACTGCGCGTTTTTTTTTCGAAAAATTTTTTATTTAAAAATTCCCCTTTTTTAAATTTTTAATTTAAAATTTTGGGTTTTTTTTTTA
>NW_027048987.1:0-6912 GCF_025399875.1 Dalotia coriaria
TAAAAAAATAAAAAAAAACGAATAAAAAAATTTGTCGTTTTATGTGTTTTACGCGTTAAAACGCAGATTAAAAATCAAAAAGTGCTGTTTTACTAAAAAAAAGCATTTTCAAGATTTTTGATCGTTGAAATCGTTCAAAGGACGCAAATTAATAAAAACGAATAAAAAAATTTTTGCGTTTTTTGTTTTACGCGTTAAAAAGCAGATTAAAGCTCAAAAAGTGCTTTTTTTTAAAATAAGCATTTTCAAGCATTTTAGACGTTTAAACGTTCAAATGGACGCAATATTAATAAAAAAAAATAATAAAAAAATTTTGTCGTTTTATTTTTTTTCGCGTTAAAAAAGCAGAAAAACTCAAAAAGGGTGTTTTGCTAAAATAAGCATTTTCAAGCATTTGATCGTTTAAATCGTTCAAATAGAAAATATTAATAAAAACGAATAAAAAAAACGTCGTTTTATGCTGTTTTTCGCGTTAAAAAAGCAGATTAAAAACTCAAAAAAGTGCTGTTTTTCTAAAATAAGCATTTTCGCATTTTAGATCGTTGAAATCGTTCAAATAGAAGAATATTAATAAAAAAAGAATAATAAAAAATTCGTCGTTTTATTGTTTTTCCCTTAAAACGTTTAAAAACTCAAACGGGTGTTTTGCTAAAAAAAAGCATTTTCAGCATTTTAGATCGTTGAAATCGTTCAAATAGACGCAATATTAATAAAAAACGAATAATAAAAAATTCGTCGTTTTTTTGCTGTTTTACGCGTTAAAACGCAGATTAAAGCTCAAGACGTGCTTTTTGCTAAAATTAGCATTTTCAAGCATTTTAGATCGTTGAAATCGTTCAAATAGACGCAATAAAAATAAAACGAATAATAAAAATTCGTCGTTTTTATGCTGTTTTACGTTAAAACGCAGATAAAGCTCAAAACGTGCTGTTTTGCTAAAATAAGCATTTTCAAGCATTTTAGATCGTTGAAATCGTTCAAATGGACGCAATATTAATAAAAAACGAATAATAAAAATTCGTCGTTTTATGCTGTTTTACGCGTTAAAACGCAGAATAAAGCTCCAAACGTGCTGTTTTGCTAAAATAAGCATTTTCAAGCATTTTAGATCGTTGAAATCGTTCAAATAGAAGCAATATTAATAAAAACGAATAATAAAAATTCGTCGTTTTATGCTGTTTTACGCAAGTTAAAACGCAGATTAAAGCTCAAAAGGGCTGTTTTGCTGGGTACCAAAGCATTTTCAAGCATTTTAGATCGTTGAAATCGTCTCAAATAGACGCACATTAATAAAACGAAATAATGTACCCGTCGTTTTATGTTGCTCTTTTACGCGTTAAAACGCAGATTAAAGCCCAAAACGTGCTGTTTTGCTAAAATACATTTTCAAGCATTTTAGATCGTTGAAATCGTTCAAATAGAAGAATATAAAAAAAAAACGAATAATAAAAATCTTGCTCGTTTTATGCTGTTTTACGCGTTGGGTGCAGATTAAAGCCTCAAAACGTGCTGTTTTGCTAAAATAAGTATTTTCAAGTATTTTAGATCGTTAGTAACCGTTCAAATAGAAGCAATATTAATAAAACGAATAATAAAAAATACGTCGTTTTATGCTGTTTTACGCGTTAAAACGCAGATTAATGCTCAAAAACGTGCTGTTTTGCTAAATAAGCATTTTCAAGCATTTTAGATCGTTGATACCGTTCAAATGACGTACATTGATAAAAAACGAATAATAAAATGCCGTTTTATGCTGTTTTACGCGTTAAAACGCAGATTAAAGCTCAAACGTGCTGTTTTGCTAAAAATAAGCATTTTCAAGCATTTTAGATCGTTGAAATCGTTCAAATAGAAGCAATATTAATAAAACGAATAATAAAAATTCGTCGTTTTATGCTGTTTTACGCGTTAAAACGCAAATTAAAGCTCAAAACGTGCTGTTTTGCTAAAATAAGTATTTTCAAGCATTTTAGATCGTTGGAAATCGTTCAAATAGACGCAATATTAATAAAACGAATAATAAAAATTCGTCGTTTTTATGCTGTTTTACGCGTTAAAACGCGTGATTAAAGCTCAAAACGTGCTGCTTTGCTAAAATAAGCATTTTCAAAGCATTTTAGATCGTTGAAATCGTCTTCAAATAGAAGCACATTAATAAAAAACGAATAATAAAAATTCGTCACGTTGCTGTTTTACGCGTTAAAACGCAGATTAAAAGCTCAAACGTGCTTGCCACAAAATTAGCATTTTCAAGCATTTTAGATCGCTGGAAATCGTTCCAAATAGACGCAATAAAAAATAAAAACGAATAATAAAATTTCCTGTCGTTTTATGTTGTTTTACGCGTTAAAACGCAGAATAAAGCTCAAAACGTGCTGTTTTGCTCAAATAAGCATTTTCGCGAATTTAGATCAAGCGAAACCCAGTTCACCAGCCAAATATTAATAAAACGAATAATAGAAAATCTGTCGTTTTATGCTGTTTTACGCGTTAAACGCAGATTAAAAGCTCTCAAAAGGGCTGTTTGCTAAACAAAGATTTCGCTTAATGTAGATCGCTGGAACCGTTCGCCAGACGTACACAACAAAAAACGAATAACAAAAATTCGTCGTTTTATGCTGTTTTACGCGTTAAAAAACGCAGATTAAAGCTCAAAACGTGCTGTTTTGCTAAAATATGGCTTTCAAGCATTTAGATCGTTGAAATCGTTCAACAGTAGCGTATTAATAAAACGACAATAAAAAAATTCGTCGTTTTATATGCTGTTTACGTTAAAAACGCAGAATAAGCCTTCAAAACGTGCTAGTTTTGCCTAAATAAGCATTTTCAAGAATTTTAGATCGCTGAAATCGTTCAAATTAGCTAAATATTAATAAAAACGAATAATAGAAAATTCGTCGTTTTATGCTTTCGCTCTTTTTACGCGTTAAAAGTAAACGCAGATTAAAGCTCAAAAGGGGCTGTTTTATAAAACAAGCATTTCAAAGCATTTTAGATCGCTAAAATCGTTCCACAGACGTGCGCAATATTAATAAAAAACGAACAATAAAAATTCAGGGTCGTTTTATGCGCTTCGCGTTTTTACGCGTTAAAACGCAGAATAAAGCTCCAAACGTGCTGTTTTGCTAAAATAAGCATTTTCAAGCATTTTAGATCGTTGAAATCGTTCAAATAGAAGTTAAATAATAATAATAAAAACGAATAATAAAAATCTGTCGTTTTATGCTGTTTTACGCGTTAAAACGCAGATTAAAGCTTCCGTAAAGGGCTTCGTTTTGCTAAAATAAGCATTTTCGCCATTTTAGATCGCTGAAATCGTTCAAATAGACGCACATTAATAAAAACGAATAATAAAAAAATTCGTCGTTTTATGTTGTTTTACGCAAGTAAAAACGCAGATTAAAGCTCAAAACGTGCTGTTTTGCTAAAATTAGCATTTTCAAGCATTTTAGATCGTTGAAATCGTCTTCAAAATAGACGCAATAAAAAATAAAAAACGAATAATAAAATGCCGTTTTATGCCGTTTTACGCGTTAAACGCAGAATAAAGCTCAAAATGCTGTTTTATAAAAATAAGCATTTTCAAGCATTTTAGATCGCTGAAACGTTCAAATAGCTTAACATAATAAAAACGAATAATAAAAATTGTCGTTTTATGCTGTTTTACGCGTTAAAACGCAGATTAAAGCTCAAAAGGCTGTTTTGCTAAAATAAGTATTTTTCAAGCATTTTAGATCGTTGAAATCGTTCAACAGACGCGCAATATTAATAAAAACGCATCAATAAAAAATCTGTCGTTTTATAAGCCGTTTTACGCGTTAAAACGCATTAAAGCTCAAAACGTGCTGTTTTGCCAGCCAAGTATTTCTGCTACCGTTGAAATCGTTCAAATAGAAGCACATAAAACGAATAATAAAAATCTTGCCGTTTTATGCTGTTTTACGCTAAAAACGGTAGATTAAAGCTCAAAACGTGCTGTTTTGCTAAAAATAAGTATTTTCAAGTATTTTTAGATCGTTAAAATCGTTCGCTAAATAGAAGCACATTAATAAAAAACGAATAATGTAAAATCTCACCGTTTTTATGCTGTTTCTACGTTAAAAACGCAGATTAATGCTCTCAAAACGTGCTGTTTTGCTAAAATAAGCATTTTCAAGCATTTTAGATCGTTGACATCGTTCAAATGGACGCACATTGATAAAAACGAATAATAAAAAATTTCTGTCGTTTTTATGCTGTTTTTACGCGTTAAAAATCAGATTAAAGCTCAAAACGTGCTGTTTTTGCTAAAATAAGCATTTTCAAGCATTTTAGATCGTTGAAATCGTTCAAATAGAAGCAATATTAATAAAAACGAATAATAAATTCGTCGTTTTATGCTGTTTTACGCGTTAAAACGCAAATTAAAGCTCAAACGCGCTGTTTTACAAATAAGCATTTCAAGCATTTTAGATCGTTCGAAATCGTTCAAATAGACGCAATATTAATAAAAAACGAATAATGTACCCGTCGTTTTATAAGCTGTTTTACGCGTTAAAACGCATCGCGCCTTCCAAAACGTGCTGCTTTGCTAAAATAAGCATTTTCAAGCATTTTAGATCGCTGAAATCGTTCAAATAGAAGCTACATATTAATAAAAAACGAATAATAAAAATCTGTCGTTTTTATGTTGTTTTACGCGTTAAAAACGCAGATTAAAGCTCAAACGTGCTGTTTTGCTAAAATTAGCATTTTCAAGCATTTTAGAGATCGTTGAAATCGTTCAAATAGACGCAATAAAAATAAAAACGAATAATAAAAATTCCTGTCGTTTTATGTTGCCTTTACGCGTTAAAACGCAGAATAAAGCTCCAAACGTGCTGTTTTGTCTTCAAATAAGCATTTTCAAGAATCTTTTAGATCGTTGAAACTGTCTCAAATTGAAGCTAATATTAATAAAAACGAATAATAGAAAATTCGTCGTTTTATGCTGTTTTTACGCGTTGGGAAACGCAGATTAAGCCTGTACCGTTTCTATAAAATAAGCATTTTCAAGCATTTTAGATCGTTGAAATCGTTCAAACAGACGCAATATTAATAAAAAACGAATAATGCGCCCAATGTTTTATGCTGTTTTACGTTAAACGCAGATTAAAAGCTCAAAACGTGCTGTTTTTGCTAAAACGCTACTTTCAAGCATTTTAGATCGTTAAAATCGTTCAAATAGAAGTTAACATAATAAAAACGAATAATAAAAATTCGTCGCTTTTATGCTGTTTTACGCGTTTAAAACGCAGATTAAAGCTCAAAACGCTGTTTTACTAAAATAAGCATTTTCAAGCATTTTAGATCGTTGAAATCGTTCAAAAGACGCAAAAAAAAAAAACGAATAATAAAAAAATTTCGTCGTTTTTTAAGCTGTTTTACGCGTTAAAAAGCGGGGAAAAAAACTCAAAACGTTCTGTTTTGCTAAAAAAAACATTTTCAAGATTTTGATCGTTGGGAAACGTTCAAAAGAAGCAAATTAAAAAACCTTAATAAAAAAATTTGTCGTTTTTTTGCCCGTTTTACCCCGTTAAAACGCAGATTAAAACCCGGGGCTGTTTTGCTAAAATAAGCATTTTCAAGCATTTTAAAATCGTTGAAATTGTTCAAAAGACGGGAATATTAATAAAAACGAATTTAAAAAAAAAATTCGCCCTTTTTTATCTGTTTTTTCCCCGTTAAAACCCGATTAAAAACTCAAAAAATTTCTGTTTTGCTAAAATAAGCATTTTCAAGCATTTTAGATCGTTGAAATCGTTCAAATAGAAGCAAATAAAAAACGGGAAAAATAAAAATTTTGTCCCCTTTTATGCTGTTTTACGCGTTAAAAACCGTTAAAAACTCAAAACTGCTGGCCAAAAAAAAGTATTTTCAAGTATTTTTGGGTTTGTTAAAATCGTTCAAATAGAAGAAAAATTAATAAAAAAGAATAATAAAAAATTCGTCGTTTTTATTTTTTTTTACGCGTTAAAACGCAGATTAAAGCTCAAAAGGGGTGTTTTGCTAAAATAAGCATTTTCAAGCATTTTTTGATCGTTGAAATCGTTCAAATAGACGCAATATTAATTTAAAAAAGGGAAAAATAAAAAAATTTGTCGTTTTATGCTGTTTTTCGCGTTAAAACGCAGATTAAAACTCAAAACGGCTGTTTTGCTTTTAAAAAAAGGCATTTTCAAGCAAGATCGTTGAAAAACGTTCAAAGGGAAACAATATAAAAAAAAGAATAATAAAAATTCGTCGTTTTTTTGTTTTTTCGGGAAAACGCAGATTAAAGCTCAAAAAGTGCTGTTTTGCTTTTAAAAAAAATTTTTTTCAAGTATTTTTTGATCGTTAAAATCGTTTTAAATAGAAGCAAATTTAAAAAACGAATAAATAAAAAATTTGTTTTTTATGTTTTTAAACCCCGTTAAAAAAGCAGATTAATGCTCAAAACGTGCTGTTTTGCTAAAATAAGCATTTTTTTGCCCTTTTAGATCCTTGACACGTTCAAATGGAAAGCAAATTGATAAAAACGAATAATAAAAATTTGCCCTTTTTTTTTGTTTTACGCGTTAAAAACCCGTTAAAACTCAAAACGTGCTGTTTTGCTAAAATAAGCATTTTTTAAGCATTTTAATCGTTGAAATCGTTCAAATAAAACAATATTTAAAAAAAACGAATAATAAAAAATTCGTCGTTTTATGCTGTTTACGCGTTAAAAAGCAAATTAAAACTCAAAACGTGCTGTTTTGCTAAAATAAGCATTTTTTAAACATTTTTAATCGGTTGAAATCTTCAAATAGACGCAATATTAATAAAAACGAATAATAAAAAATTTTGTCGTTTTTATGCTGTTTTTCGCTTAAAAAAGCAGATTAAAAAAACAAAACTTCTGCTTTGCCCAAAATA
>NW_027048988.1:0-6909 GCF_025399875.1 Dalotia coriaria
GAAATCGTTCAATAAAAAAATATTAAAAAAACAATAATAAAATTTTGTCGTTTTTTTTGCTGTTTACGCGTTAAAAAGCGAAAAAAAACTCAAACGTCTGTTTTGCTAAAATAACATTTTCAAAAACATTTTAATCGTTGAAATCGTTCAAAAGAAACAATATTAATAAAAAAAAATAATAAAAATTCGTCGTTTTATGCTGTTTTACGCGTTAAAACGCAGATTAACTCAAAATGCTTTTTTCTAAAATAAGCATTTTCAAGCATTTTAGATCGTTGAAATCGTTCAAATAGACGCAATAAAAATAAAAACGAATAAAAAATTTTGTCGTTTTTTTTGCTGTTTTTTCGCTTAAAACGCAGTTAAACTCAAAACGTGCTGTTTTTAGCACAAAATAAGCATTTTTAAGCATTTTAGATCGTTGAAATCGTTAAATAAACAATATTAAAAAAACGAATAATAAAAAATTTGTTTTTTTATGCTGTTTTACGCGTTTAAAAAGCAGATTAAACTAAAACGTGTTTTTTTGCTAAAATAAACATTTTCAAGCATTTTTTTGATCTTTTAAATCTTTAAATAGACGCAATATTAATAAAACGAATAATAAAAAATTTGTCGTTTTATGCTGTTTTTCGCGTTAAACCAGATTTAAACTCAAAACGTGCTGTTTTGCTAAAATAAGCATTTTCAAGCATTTTAGATCGTTGAAATCGTTCAAATAGACGCAATATTAATAAAACAGATAATAAAAAATTTTTTTTTATGCTGTTTTACGCGTTAAAACGCAGAATAAAACCAAAACGTGCTGTTTTGCTAAAAAAGCATTTTCAAGCATTTTTAGATCGTTGAAAACGTTCAAATAAAACAAAATTAATAAAAACGGGAAAAATCAAAATTCGTCGTTTTTTTTGCTGTTTTACGCGTTAAAACGCAGTTAAAACTCAAAACTGTTGTTTTGCTAAAAAAGGGATTTTCAAACATTTTTTGATCGTTGAAATCACTCAAATAGACGCAATATTAATAAAAAAAGAATAATAAAAATTTCGTCGTTTTTTATGCTGTTTTTTCGCGTTAAAACGCGGGGAAAAAAAACCAAAAAGTTTTTTGCTAAAACCGCATTTTTTGGGGTTTTTGGGTCGTTAAAACGGGGTTAAATAAAGCAATATTAATAAAAAAGGGAAAAATCAAAAATTCGTCGTTTTTTTTGCCTTTTCCCCGTTAAAAAGCAGATTAAAACTCAAAACGTGTTGTTTTGCTTTAAAAAAAAGCATTTTTAAGCATTTTAGATCGTTGGGAAAACGTTCAAATAGACGCAATATTAATAAAAACGAATAATAAAAAAATTTGTGTTTTTATGCTGTTTTTCCCCTTAAAACGCAGATTAAAAACTCAAAAAGTGCTGTTTTTCAAAATAAACATTTTCCAACATTTTTTGATCGTTTAAATCGTTCAAATAGAAGCAATATTAATAAAACGGGAAAAATAAAAATTTCGTCGTTTTTTTTGCTGTTATACGCGTTAAAACGCAGAATAAACTCAAAACGTGCTGTTTTCAAAATAAGCATTTTTAAGCATTTTAGATCGTTGAAATCGTTCAAATAGAAACAATAATAAAAAAGAATAATAAAAAATTTGTCGTTTTTTCTGTTTTTTCCCTTAAAAAGCAGATTAAAACTCAAAACTTTTTTGCTTTTAAAAAAAGCATTTTCAAGCATTTTTAGATCGTTAAATCGTTTTTAAAAAAAGCAAAAATTAATAAAAAAAGAATAATAAAAAATTCGTCATTTTTATGCTGTTTTTCGCGTTAAAACGCAGGTTAAAGCTCAAAACGTGCTGTTTTGCTAAAAAAAAAGCATTTTCAAGCATTTTGAAACGTTGTCGTTCAAATAAAAAAATATTAATAAAAACGAATAATGAAAAATTCGTCGTTTTTTTGCTGTTTTACGCGTTAAAACGCAGATTAAAACTCAAAAAGTGCTGTTTTGCTAAAAAAAAGCATTTTCAAGCATTTTAGATCGTTGAAATCGTTCAAATAGAAGCAATATTAATAAAAAACGAATAATAAAAAATTCGTCACACATGATGTTTTTACGCGTTAAAACGCAGAATAAAGCTCAAAACGTGCTGTTTTGCTAAAATAAGCATTTTCTAAACATTTTAGATCGTTGAAATCTAGATTTCCAAATAAACTAATATTAATAAAAACGAAGATAATAAAATTTCGTCGTTTTATGCTGTTTTACGCGTTAAAACGCAGAATAAAGCTCAGGCGTGCTGTTTTGCTAAAATACAGCATTTTCAAGCATTTTAGATCGTTGAAATCGTTTCAAAATAGACGCAATAAAATAAAAACAAATAATAAAAAATTTCGTCGTTTTTATGCTGTTTTACGCGCGTTAAAACGCAGATTAAGCTCAAAACGTGCTGTTTTGCTACAAAATAAGCATTTTCAAGCATTTTAGATCGTTTGAAATCGCTCAAATAGACGCAAATATTAATAAAAACGAATAATAAAAATTTCGTCGTTTTTATTAACTTGTTTTACGCGTTAAAACGCAGGGCAAAACTCAAAACGTGCTGTTTTGCTAAAATAAGCATTTTTCAAAGAAGCATTTTTGAATCACGTTGAAATCGTTCAAATAGAAGCAATATTAATAAAAACGAATAATCAAAAGATTCGTCGTTTTTATGCTGTTTTACGCGTTAAAACGCAGATTAAAGCTCAAAACGTGTTGTTTTGCTAAAATAAGCATTTTCAAGCAGATCGTTGAAATCGTTTCAAATAGACGCAATATTAATAAAACGAATAATAAAAATTCGTCGTTTTATGCTGTTTTACGCGTTAAAACGCAGATTAAAACTCAAACGTGCTGTTTGCTAAAATAAGCATTTTCAAGCATTTTAGATCCCGTTGAAATCGTTCCAAATAAACAATATTAATAAAAACGAATGTAAAAATTTCATTACTCGTTTTTATGCTGTTTTACGCGTTAAAACGCAGAATAAAACTCAAATGTGCTGTTTGCTTTAAAATAAGCATTTTCAAGCATTTTAGATCGTTGAAATCGTTCAAATAGAGCAATATTAATAAAAACGAATAATAAAAAATTCGTCGTTTTTTATGCTGTTTTTACGCGTTAAAACGCAGATTAAAACTCAAAACGTGCTGTTTTGCTACAAAATAAGCATTTTCAGAGCATTTTAGATCGTTGAAATCGTTCAAATAGACGCAATAAAAATAAAAACGAATAATAAAAATTTCGTCGTTTTTTATGCTGTTTTTACGCGTTAAACGCAGATTAAAACTCAAACGTGCTGTTTTGCTAAAATACCAAAAGCTTTTCAAGCATTTTTAGATCATTGAAATCGTTCAAAATAGAAGCAATAATAAAAACGAATAATAAAATTTCGTCGTTTTATGCTGTTTTACGCGTTAAAACGCAGATTAAAAGCTCAAAACGTGCTGTTTTGCTAAAATAAGCATTTTTCAAGCATTTTTAGATCGTTGAAATCGTTTAAATAGAAGCAATAGTAATAAAAACGAATAATAAAAAATTCGTCATTTTATGCTTTTGTTTTACGCGGTCAAAACGCAGATTAAAAGCTCAAAACGGTATGTTTGCTAAAATAAAGCATTTCAAGCATTTTGGAGTCGTTGAAATCGCTCAAATAGACGCAATAATAAAACCGAATAATAAAGGGTATTTCGTGGTTTTATGCTGTTTTACTGCCGTTAAAACGCAGAATAAAGCTCAAAACGTACTGTTTTTGCTAAAATAAGCATTTTCAAGCATTTTTGGATCGTTGAAATCGTTTTCAAATAGAAGATATATTAATAAAAACGAATAATCAAAATTCGTCGTTTTATGCTGTTTTTGCGCGTTAAAGGCATGAATTAAAACTCAAAACATTGCTGTTTTGCCACAAAATAAGCATTTTCAAAGCATTTTGATCGTTGAAATCGTTCAAATAGAAGCAATATTAATAAAACGGGAATAATAAAAATTCATCACGTTTTTATGCTGTTTTACGCGTTAAAGCAGATTAACGCTCAAAACGTGCTGTTTTGCTAAAATAAAAGCATTTTAACACATTTTAGATCGTTGAAATCGTTCAAATAGACGCAATAAAAATAAAAAACAGATAATAAAAATTTCGTCGTTTTACATGCTGTTTTACGCGTTAAAACGCAGATTAAAACTCAAAACGATGCTGTTTTGCTAAAATATAAAAGCATTTCAAGCATTTTAAATCGTTGAAATCGTTCAAATAGACGCAATATTAATAAAAACGAATAATAAGAAATTTCGTCGTTTTATGCTGCTTTACGCGTTAAAACGCAGATTAGAGCTCAAACGTGCTGTTTTTGCTAAAATAATCATTTTCAAGCATTTTAAGATCGTTGAGAATCGTTCAAATAAAACAATATTAATAAAACGAAGATAATAAAAATTTCGTCGTTTTTATGCTGTTTACGCGTTAAACGCAGAATAAGCAAAACGTGCTGTTTTGCTAAAATAAGCATTTTCAAGCATTTTAGATCGTTGGAAATCGTTTGTTCAAATAGAAGCAATATTAATAAAAACGAATAATAAAAAATTCGTCGTTTTTATGCTGTTTTACGCGTTAAAACGCAGATTAAAGCTCAAAACGTGCTGTTTTGCACAAAATAAGCATTTCAGCATTTAGATCACGTTGAAATCGTTCAAATAGACGCAATAAAATAAAACGAATAATAAAAATTTCGTCATTTTTATGCTGTTTTACGCGTTAAAAACGCAGATTAAAGCTCAAAACGTGCTGTTTTGCTAAAATAAGCATTTTTCAAAGCATTTTTAGATCGTTGAAATCGTTCAAATAGAAGCAATATTAATAAAAACAGCGAATAATACGCCGTCGTTTTTATGCTGTTTTACGCGTTAAAACACGCAGAATAAAACTCAAAACACGTGCTGTTTTGCTAAAATAAGCATTTTCAAGCATTTTAGATCGTTGAAATCGTTCAAATAGACGCGCAATAAAAATAAAACGAATAATAAAATTTTCGTCGTTTTTTACATGCTGTTTACGCGTTAAAACGCAGAATAAAGCTCAAAACGTGCTGTTTTGCTAAAATAAGCATTTTTTAAAGCATTTAGATCGTTGAAATCGTTCAAATAGACGCAATATTAATAAAAACGAATAATAAAAATTTCGTCGTTTTATGCTGTTTTACGCGTTAAAACGCAGATTAAAAGCTCAAATTGTGCTGTTTGCTAAAATAAGCATTTTCAAGCGGTACCCAGATCGTTGAAATCCTCACGTTTAAATAAGACGCAATATTAATAAAAACGAATAATAAAATTTCGTCATTTTATGCTTGTTTTACGCGTTAAAACGCTGATTAAAGCTCAAAACGTACTGTTTTGCTAAAATAAGCATTTAAAGCATTTTAGATCGTTGAAATCGTTCAAATAGACGCAATATTAATAAAACGAATAATAAAAATTTCGTCGTTTTTATGCAGTTTTACGCGTTAAAACGCAGATTAAAGCTCAAAACGTGCTGTTTTTGCTAAAATAAGCATTTTCAAAGCATTTTACAGATCGTTGAAATCGTTTTGAAGCCAGAAACAGTAATGAAAATAAAACGAATAATAAAAAATCGTCATTTTTATGCTGTTGTTTTTACGCGTTAAAACGCAGATTTAGAAGCTCAAAACGTGCTGTTTTTGCTTTAAAATAAAGCATTTTCAAGCATTTTAGATCGTTGAAATCCTCGTTCAAATAGACGCAATATTATTAATAAAAACGAATAATAAAAATTCGTCGTTTTTAGCTGTTTTACGCGTTAAAACGCAGATTAAAGCTCAAAACGTGCTGTTTTTGCTAAAATAAACATTTTCAAAGCATTTTTAGATCGTTGAAATCGTTCAAATAGGTGGAGCGCAACAAAATAAAAACGAATAATAAAAATTTCGTCGTTTTTATGCTGTTTTACGCGTTAAAACGCAGAATAAAACTCAAAACGATAGCGCATTTTTGCTAAAATAAGCGTTTTCCGATGCATTTTATATCGTTGAAATCGATTTCAAATAGACGCAATATTAATAAAAAACGAATAATAAAAATTTCGTCGTTTTATGTTGTTTTACGCGTTAGAAACGCAGATTAAGCTCAAAACGTGCTGTTTTGCTTTAAAATAAAACATTTTTCAAAGCATTTTTAGATCACGTTGAAATCGTTCAAATAGAAGCAATATTAATAAAAACGAATAATAAGATTCGTGTTTTATGCTGTTTTACGCGTTAAAACGCAGATTAAAGCTCAAAACGTGCTGTTTTGCTAAAATAAACATTTTCAAGCATTTTAGATCGTTGAAATCGTTCAAATGAGCGCAATATTAATAAAAAACGAATAATAAAGTTTTCGTCGCTTTTATGCTGTTTACGCGTTAAAACGCGCAGAATAAAGCTCAAAACGTGCTGTTTTGCTAAAATAAAGCATTTTCAAGCATTTTAGATCGTTGAAATCGTTCAAAATAGAAGCAATATTAATATAAAACGAATAATAAAAAATTCGTCGTTTTTATGCTGTTTTACGCGTTAAAGGCAGATTAAAGCTCAAAACGACTGTTTTTGCTAAAATAAGCATTTTTCAAGCACATTTTTTAAGATCGTTGAAATCGTTCAAATAAAACATGTTAAAACCGTCGTTAAAATATTTTCAGCATTTTAGATCGTTGAAATCGTTTAAATAGACGCAATATTAATAAAAACGAATAATAAAAATTTCGTCGTTTTTTATGCTGTTTTACGCGTTAAAACGCTGATTAAAGCTCAAAAACGTGCTGTTTTGCTAAAATAAGCATTTTAAAGCATTTTAGATCGTTGAAATCGTTTCAAATAAGACGCAATATTGTAAA
Source organism: Dalotia coriaria (assembly GCF_025399875.1). Classification (NCBI taxonomy): domain Eukaryota; kingdom Metazoa; phylum Arthropoda; class Insecta; order Coleoptera; family Staphylinidae; genus Dalotia; species Dalotia coriaria. The sequence continues at coordinate 6,904 of NW_027048988.1, forward strand.
ACGAAT
>NW_027048989.1:0-6898 GCF_025399875.1 Dalotia coriaria
ATAAATTTTTTAAAAAAAGAAAAATTTAAAAAATTTTGTTTAGCTGTTTTACCCTTTAAAACGAATTAAGTAAAACGTGCTGTTTTGCTAAAATAAGCATTTTCCAGCATTTTTTGATCGTTAAAAACGTTCAAATAAAGCAATATTAATAAAAACAATAAAAAAAATTGTCGTTTTATGCTGTTTACGCGTTAAAACGCAGATTAAAGCTCAAAACGTGCTGTTTGCAAAATAAGTTTTAGCATTTTTTGATCGTTGAAATCGTTCAAATAAAGCATATTATAAAAACAAAATAATAAAAATTTTTTCGTTTTATGCTGTTTTCGCGTTAAAACGCAGATTAAAACTCAAAACCGGTTTTCTAAATAAGCATTTTCAAGCATTTTGATCGTTGAAATCGTTAAATAGACGAATATTATAAAAAACGATAATAAAAAATTCGTCGTTTTATGCTGTTTTACTCGTTAAAACGCAGATTAAACTCAAAACGTGCTGTTTGCTAAAAAAAGCATTTTCAAGCATTTTAGATCATTGAAATCGTTCAAATAGAAGCAATATTATAAAAAAAGAATAATAAAATTCGTCGTTTTATCTGTTTTACGCGTTAAAAAGCAGATTAAAGCTCAAAACGTGCGTTTTTTCTTAAGCATTTTCAGCATTTTAGATCGTGAAACGTTCAATAGACGCATAAAATTAAAATCAGATAATAAAATTTCGTCGTTTTTATGCTGTTTTACGCGTTAAACGCAGAATAAACTCAAAACGTGCTGTTTTGCTAAAATAAGCTTTAAGCATTTTGATCGTTGAAATCGTTCAAAACGCAAATTAATAAAAACAAATAATAAAAATTTTTGTTTTATGCTGTTTTTCGCGTTAAAACGCAGATTAAAGCTCAAAACGTGCTGTTTTGCTAAAATAGCATTTTCAAGCATTTTAGATCGTTGAAATCGTTCAAATAGAGCAAATATTTAAAAACAAATAATAAAAAATTTGTCGTTTTATGCTGTTTTAGCGTTAAACGCAGATTAAAGCTCAAACGTGCTGTTTTGCCAAAAAAAGCATTTTCAAGCATTTTAGATCTTTAAATCGTTCCAAATAGACCCAATATTAATAAAAACGAATAATAAAAAATTTCGTCGTTTTTATGCTGTTTTACGCGTTAAAACGCGATTAAAGCTCAAAACGTGCTGTTTTGCTAAAATAAGCATTTTCAAGCATTTTTCTTGAAATCGTTAAATAGACGCAATATTAATAAAAACGAATAATAAAAATTCGTCGTTTTTATGCTGTTTTACGCGTTAAACGCAGATTACAGCTCAAAACGTGCTGTTTTGCTAAAATAAGCATTTTTAAGCATTTTTTTAAATTTGAAATTCGTTCAAATAGGCCAATATTAATAAAAAAAGAATAATAAAAAATTTGTCGTTTTTTTGCTGTTTTTCGCGTTAAAACGCAGAATAAAACTCAAAACTTTCTGTTTTGCTTTTAAAAAAAAGCATTTTCAAAACATTTTTGATCGTTGAAAACGTTCCCAAAAAAAAAGCAATATTAATAAAAACAAATAATAAAAAATTTTTCGTTTTATGCTGTTTTGCGCGTTAAAAAGCAGATTAAAACTCAAAACGTGCTGTTTTGCTTAAATAAACATTTTTTAGAATTTTAGATCGTTGAAATCGTTCAAATAGACGCAATCAAAATAAAAACGGGGTAATAAAAAATTTCCCTCCCTTTTTATGCTGTTTTACGCGTTAAAACGCCCCGAAAAAACTCAAAAAGGGGCTGTTTTGCTTTTAAAAAAAAATTTTTTTTCAAGCATTTTAGATCGTTAAAACGTTCAAATAGACCCCAATATTAATAAAAAAAGAATAATAAAAAATTTTGTCGTTTTTTTTTGCTGTTTTACCGTTAAAAAAGCAGATTAAAACTCAAAACCCTGCTGTTTTGCTAAAATAAAACATTTTCTGGGATTTTTAAAATCGTTGAAATCGTTCAAAAAAGAAACAATATTAATAAAAAAAGAATAATAAAAAAATTTGTCGTTTTTTTGCTGTTTTACGCGTTAAAACGCAGATTAAAAGTTCAAAAAATTTCTGTTTTTTTCTAAAATAAGCATTTTCAAGCATTTTAGATCGTTGGGAAAACGTTCAAATAGACCCAAAAATTAATAAAAATCGAATAATAAAAATTTCGTTTTTTTTATGCTGTTTTACGCGTTAAAAAGCTGATTAAAGCTCAAAACGGGGCTGTTTTGCTAAAATAAGATTTTAAGCATTTTTAAAATCGTTTTAAATCTTAAATAGAGAATATTAATAAAAACGAATAAAAAAAAATTTTGTCCAAAGCTGTTTTACGCGTTAAAAAGCAGTTAAAACCCCAAAACATTCTGTTTTTGCCAAAAAAAAAAGCCTTTTCCCAAACATTTTAGATCGTTGAAATCGTTCAAAAACCAAATAATAAAAAAGGGAAAAATAAAAAAAACGTCGTTTTTTTTTGCTGTTTTACGCGTTTAAAAAGCAGATTAAAAACAAAAAGTGCTGTTTTTTCAAAAAAAAGCATTTTCAAGCATTTTTTTGATCGTTGAAATCGTTCAAATAAAACGCAATATTAATAAAAAAGAATAATAAAAAATTTTGTCGTTTTTTTTGCTGTTTTACGCGTTTAAAAAGCAGATTAAAACTCAAAACGTGCTGTTTTTTCTTTTAAAAAAAACATTTTAAGCATTTTTTTTAAACGTTGAAATCGTTCAAATAAAAGCAATAAAGGAAAAAAGAATAATAAAAAATTTTGCCCTTTTTTTGCTGTTTTACGCGTTAAAACGCAGATTAAAAAACAAAACGTGCTGTTTTGCTAAAAATAAGCATTTTCAAAAAATTTTTTGATCGTTGGGAAAAACCCTTCAAAAAAGGAAGCAATATTAATAAAAACGAATAATAAAAAAATTTGTCGTTTTTTTTGCTGTTTTACGCGTTAAAACGCAGATTTTAAAAAACAAAACGTGCTGTTTTGCTAAAATAAACCTTTTCAAGCATTTTAGATCGTTGAAATCGTTCAAATAAAGGGCAATATTTAAAAAAAACAAATAATAAAAAAATTTGCCCTTTTTTTTGCTGTTTTACCCTTTAAAAAGCAGATTAAAACTCAAAACTTCTTTTTTCTAAAATAAAAATTTTCAAACATTTTTAAAAAAAAAAAACTTTTTTTAAAAAAAAAAAAAAAAAAAGGGGTTTTTTTTTTTTTAAAAAAAATTTTTTAAAAAAAAAAATTTTTTAAAAAAAAAAAAACCAAAATTTAAAAATTTTTTTTTTTTAAACCTTTTTAAAAAAAAAAAAAAATTTTTTTTTTTAAATTTTTTCCCAAAAAAAAAGGTTAAAACGTTCTTTTCCAAAAAAAAAAAAAATTTTGTTTTTTTTTTTTTAAAAAAAAAAAAAAAATTTTGGTTTTTTTTTTCCTTTAAAAAAAAATTTAAAAAAAAATTTTTTAAAAAAAAAAAAAAGGTTTTTTCTTTTAAATTTTTAAAGAAAAAAAAAAAAAATTTTTAAAAAAAAAAATTTTTTTTTTGGGAAAAAGGTTAAAAAAAAATTTTTTTAAAAAAAAAAAAAATTTTTTTTTTTTTTGGTTAAACCCAAAAAAAGCCAAAAATTTTTAAAAAAAAAAAAAATTTTTTTTTTTTTCCAAAAAATTTAAAAACCCAAAAAAAAAAAAATTGGTTTTTTTCCCTTTTTCCAAAAAAATTTAAAAAAAAAAAATTTTTTTAAAAAAAATTTTGGTTTTTTTTTAAACCCTTTAAAAAGAAAAAATTTTTTAAAAAAAAAAATTTTAAAAAAATTTTTTTTTTTTTTTTTGGGGGGAAAAAAAAAAGGTTTTTTAAAACCAAAAAAAATTTTTTGGTTTTTTTTTTTTTAAAAAAAAAAAAAAAATTTTTTTAAAAAACTTTTTTTTTTCCCTTAAAAAAAAAACCAAAAACCCAAAAAAAAAACTTTTTTTTTTTTGGAAAGGGAAAAAAAAAAAAAAAAATTTTTTTTTAAAAAAAATTTTTTTTTTTTTCGGAAAAAATTTAAAAAAAAAAAAAAAAAAAAATTTTTTTTAAAATTTTTTTGGGGGGGAAAAAATTAAATAAAAAAAATTTTTTAAAAAAAAAAAATTTTTTTTTTTTTTTCCGTTTAAATTTAAAAGGGAAAAAAAAAAAAAAAGGGTTTTTTTTTTTTTCCTTTTTGGGGGTTTTTTTTTAAAAAAAATTTTTTTAAAAAAAAAAAAATTTTTAATTTTTTTTTTTTCGGAAAAAAATTAAAAAAAAAAAAAAATTTTTTTTTTTTTTTTTGGTTTTGGTTTTTTTTCCCCAAAAAAAAAAAAAAAAATTTTTAAAAATTTTTTTTTTTTTTTAAAGGAAAAAAATTAAAAAAAAAATTTTTTTTTTTAAAAAAAAAAGATTTGGAAAATTTTTTCCAAAAAAATTTTAAAAAAAAATTTTTTTTTTTTTTTAAAATTTAAAAAAAAAAAAAAAAATTTTTTTTTTTTTTCCGGGGTTTAAACCAAAAGGGTTTTTTAAAAAAAAATTTTAAAGCATTTTTAGATCGTTGAAATTTCAAAAAGCCCATATTAATAAAACGAATAATAAAAATTTCTCGTTTTATGCTGTTTTACGCGTTAAAACGCTGATTAAAGCTCAAAACGTGCTGTTTTGCTAAAATAAGCATTTTTAGCATTTTAGATCGTTGAAATCTTTAAATAGACGCAATATTAATAAAAACGAATAATAAAAATTTGTTTTTATGCTGTTTACGCGTTAAACGCAGATTACAGCTCAAAACGTGCTGTTTTGCTAAAATAAGCATTTTTAAGCATTTTAGATCGTTGAAATCATTTAAATAGAAGCAATATTAATAAAAAACGAATAATAAAAATTTCGTCGTTTTTATGCTGTTTTACGCGTTAAAACGCAGATTAAAGCTCAAAACGTGCTGTTTTGCTAAAATAAGCATTTTCAAGCATTTTTAATCATTGAAATCGTTCAAATAGAAGCAATATTAATAAAAACGAATAATAAAAATTCGTCGTTTTTATGCTTTTTCGCGTTAAAACGCAGATTAAAGCTCAAAACGTGCTGTTTTTTCTAAAATAAGCATTTTCAAGCATTTTAGATCGTTGAAATCGTTCAAATAGACGCAATATTAATAAAAACGAATAATAAAAATTTCGTCGTTTTTTATGCTGTTTTACGCGTTAAAACGCAGAATAAACTCAAAACGTGCTGTTTTGCTAAAATAAGCATTTTCAAGCATTTTAATCGTTGAAATCGTTCAAATAGAAGCAATATTAATAAAAAACATAATAAAAATTCGTCGTTTTTATGCTGTTTTGCGTTAAAACGCAGATTAAAACTCAAAACGTGTGCTTTAAATAAGCATTTTCAAAATTTTAGATCGTTGAAATCGTCAAATAGACGCAATCAAATAAAAACGAATAATAAAAAATTCGTCGTTTTTATGCTGTTTTACGCGTTAAAACGCAGATTAAAGCTCAAAACGTGCTGTTTTGCTAAAATAAGTATTTTTAAGCATTTTAGATCGTTGAAATCATTCAAATAGACGCAATATTAATAAAAACGAATAATAAAAATTCGTCGTTTTATGCTGTTTTACGCGTTAAAACGCAGCTTAAAAGCTCAAAACGTGCTGTTTTGCTAAAATAAGCATTTTCAAGCATTTTAGATCGTTGAAATCGTTCAAATAGAAGCAATATTAATAAAAACGAATAATAAAAATTTCGTCGTTTTTATGCTGTTTTACGCGATAAAACGCAGATTAAAGCTCAAAACGTGCTGTTTTTGCTAAAATAAGCATTTTCAAGCATTTAGATCGTTGAAATCGTTCAAATAGACGCAATATTAATAAAAACGAATAATAAAAATTCGTCGTTTTATGCTGTGTTTTACGCGTTAAAACGCAGATTAAAGCTCAAAACGTGCTGTTTTGCTAAAATAAGCATTTTCAAGCATTTTAGATCGTTGAAATCGTTCAAATAGACGCAATATTAATAAAAACAATAATAAAAATTTCGTCGTTTTTATGCTGTTTTACGCGTTAAAACGCAGATTAAAAGCTCAAAACGTGCTGTTTTGCTAAAATAAGCATTTTCAAGCATTTTAGATCGTTGAAATCGTTCAAATAGAAGCAATATTAATAAAAACGAATAATAAAAATTTCGTCGTTTTTATGCTGTTTTACGCGTTAAAACGCAGATTAAAGCTCAAAACGTGCTGTTTTGCTAAAATAAGCCTTTTCAAGCATTTTAGATCGTTGAAATCGTTCAAATAGACGCAATATTAATAAAAACGAATAATAAAAATTCGTCGTTTTTATGCTGTTTTACGCGTTAAAACGCAGATTAAAAGCTCAAAACGTGCTGTTTTGCTAAATAAGCATTTTCAAGCATTTTAGATCGTTGAAATCGTTCAAATAGACGCAATATTAATAAAAACGAATAATAAAAATTTCGTCGTTTTTATGCTGTTTTACGCGTAAAACGCAGATTAAAGCTCAAAACGTGCTGTTTTGCTAAAATAAGCATTTTCAAGCATTTTAGATCGTTGAAATCGTTCAAATAGAAGCAATATTAATAAAACAGAATAATAAAAAATTCGCCGTTTTTATGCTGTTTTACGCGTTAAAACGCAGATTAAAACTCAAAACGTGCTGTTTTGCTAAAATAAGCATTTTCAAGCATTTAGATCGTTGAAATCGTTCAAATAGACAATAAAAATAAAAACGAATAATAAAAATTTTGTCGTTTTTATGCTGTTTTACGCGTTAAAACGCAGAATAAAGCTCAAAACGTGCTGTTTTGCTAAAATAAAATTTTCAAGCATTTTAGATCGTTGAAATCGTTCAAATAAAATAAA
>NW_027048990.1:0-6897 GCF_025399875.1 Dalotia coriaria
ACGATTTTTTAAGGTTTTTTTTTTTCGTTTTAAATTTAAATTTTTTTTGGAAGATTTAAAACAAAATTTGAAAATGCTTTTTAAAAAAAACAGCATTTTGACAATTGTTAAACGTAAAACGGGATAAAACGACGAATTTTTTTTATTCGTTTTATAATATTGCGTCTATTTGAACGATTCAACGATCTAAAATGCTTGAAAATGCTTTACTTTGGGAAAACAGCAGTTTTTAGCTTTATTCTGCGTTTTAACGCGTAAAACAGCATAAAACGACGAAAAATTTTTTTTATTTTTTTTATAATATTGCGTCTATTTGAACGATTTCAACGATCTAAAATGCTTGAAAATGCTTATTTTAGCAAAACAGCACGTTTTGAGCTTTAATCAGCGTTTTAACGCGTAAAACAGCATAAAACGACGAATTTTTTATTGTTTTTATAAATTGCGTTTTTTTTAACGATTTCAACGACTAAAATGCTTGAAAATGTTATTTGGCAAAACGCACGTTTTGAGCTTTAATTGCGTTTTAATGTAAAACAGCATTAAAACGACGAATTTTTATTATTCGTTTTTTAATATTGCTTCTATTTGAACGATTTCAACGATCTAAAAAGGTTGAAAATGCTTATTTTTAGCGAAACAGCACATTTTGAGCTTTAATCTGCGTCTTAACGCGTAAACAGCATAAAACGACGAAATTTTTATTATTCGTTTTTATTAATATTTCGTCTATTTGAACGGGTTTCAACGATCTAAAATGCTTGAAATGCTTATTTTTGCAAAACAGCACGTTTTGAGCTTTATTCTGCGTTTTAACGCGTAAAACATCATAAAAACGACAAATTTTTATTATTCGTTTTTATTAATATTGCGCTGAACGATTTCAACGATCTAAATGCTTGAAATGCTTTTTTTTAGCAAAACAGCACGTTTTGAGTTTTAATCAGCGTTTTAACGCGTAAAACAGCATAAAACGAGAAATTTTATTATTCGTTTTTTTTAATATTGCGTCTATTTGAACGATTTCAACGATCTAAAATGCTTGAAAATGCTTATTTTAGCAAAACAGCACGTTTTGAGTTTAATCTGCGTTTTAACGCGTAAAAAAGCATAAAATGACGAATTTTTATTATTCGTTTTTTTTAATATTGCTTCTATTTAAACGATTTCAACGATCTAAAATGCTTTGAAAATGCTTATTTTGTTAAAATGCGTTTTGAAGTTTAACTGCGTTTTAAGCGTGAAAAGATTAAAAACGAAATTTTATTATTCGTTTTATTATATGCGCTTTTGAACGATTTAACGATCTAAAATGCTTGAAAATTTTTTGGCAAAACAGCACGTTTTGACGTTTATTCTGCGTTTAACGCTAAAGCAAAAACGACGAAATTTTTATTATTGGTTTTATTTTTATTGCGTTATTTGAACGATTTCAACGATCTAAAATTTTAAATTTATTTTAGCAAAACCTCTTTGATTTTGCGATTAAATCTTGAAAACAGCATAAAACGAAATTTTTATTATTCGTTTTATAATATTGCTTCTATTGAACGATTTCGATCTAAAATGCTTTGAAAATGCTTATTTTAGAAACAGCACGTTTTGAGCTTTAATCTGCGTTTTAACGCGTAAACACATAAAAACGACGTTTTTTTTATCTCGTTTTTATTAATATTGCGTCTATTTAAAACGCATCTAAAATGCTTGAAAATGCTTATTTTACAAAACAACACGTTTTGAGCTTTAATCTGCGTTTTAACGCGTAAAAGCATAAAAACAGCGAATTTTATTATTCGTTTTTATTAATATGCTTTATTTGAACGATTTCAACGATCTAAAATGCTTGAAAATGCTTATTTTAAAAACAGCATTTTGAGATTTATTCTGGTTTTAACGCTACTATAAAACGACGAAATTTTTTTTTTTCAATATTGCGTCTTTTGAGCGATTTCAACGATCAAAATGCTAAAAATGCTTATTTTTAAAAACACGTTTTGATTTATCTGCTTTTTAACGCGTAAACAGCATAAAATGACGAATTTTTTTATTCGTTTTTTTACGTTTATTATTTAACGATTCATTTTTCGAAAATGCTTATTTTAGAAAACAGCACGTATTGAGCTTTAATCTGCGTTTTAACGCGTACACGATAAAATCGCAGAAATTTTTTTTTTAATAGTACGTCTTTATTTAAATTTCGTTTAATGTGTTGAAAATGCTTATTTTAAAAACAGCCGTTTTGAGTTTAATTGGTTTAACGCGTAAAACAGCATAAAAAGATTTTTATAATCGTTTTTATAATATTGCTTCTTTTGAATTTTCAACGATCTAACGCTTAAAAGCTTACGCAAAACAGCACGTTTTGAGCTTTATTGCGCTTTTAACGATTTAACGATCTAATAAAAACGACGAATTTTATTAAACGTTTTTGATATGCGTCATTGAACTTTTAACGTCTAAAACTTGAAAATGATATTTTAGCAAAACTCGTTTTGAGTTTTAATCTGCGTTTTAACGCGTAAAGCACATAAAACGACAAATTTTTATTCGTTTATTAATATTGCGCCTATTTGAACGATTTAACGATTTAAAATGCTTGAAAATGCTTATTTTAGCAAACAGCACGTTTTTGTTTAATCTGCGTTTTAACGCGTAAAAAGACTAAAAGCGAAATTTTTTATTCGTTTTATTTTTATTAGCATTTGAACGATTTAACGATCTAAAATGCTTGAAAATGTTTTTTACTAAAACAGCACGTTTAGCGTTAACTGCGTTTAACGCGTAAAACGCATAAAAAAAATGGAAATTTTATTATTCGTTTTTATTTTTTACCCTCTATTTGAACGATTTTAACGTCTAAAATGCTTGAAAATGCTTATTTTGCAAAAAAAAGCCTTTTTTAGCGTTTAATTTCGTTTTAACGCGTAAAACAGCATAAAAAAGGTTTTTTTATTCGTTTTTTTTTAAATTGCCTATTTGAACGTTTCAACGATCTAAAAAGCGAAAATGCTTATTTTGCAAAAAACACGTTTTTAGCTTTATTCTGCGTTTTAACGCGTAAAACGATAAAACGACGGAAATTTTTTTATTCGTTTTTTATTAATATTGGGTTTTTTGAACGTTTCAACGTCAAAAGCGAAAATGCTTAAAGCAAAACACGTTTTTCTTTAATCCGTTTTCGCGTAAAACAACATAAAAATGACGTTTTTATTATTCGTTTTTTTATTGCTTCTATTTAAACATTTCAACGATCTAAAATTTTAAAATGCTTATTTTAGCAAAACAGCGTTTTTAGCTTTATTCTGCGTTTTACCGCGCAGCATAACCGACGAAATTTTTTTTATTCGTTTTTATTAATATTGCGTCTTTTGAACGTTTCCGTCAAAATGCGAAAAGCATTTTTCAAAACAGCACGTTTTGAGCTTTAATCTGCGTTTTTGCGTAAAGCAATAAAACGACGAAATTTTTTTATTTTTTTTATTAATATTGCGTCTATTTGCGATTTCAACGATCAAAAAGCGAAAATGTTTTATTTTAGCAAAACAGCACGTTTTGAGCTTTAATCTGCGTTTTAAAACGTAAAACAGCATAAAACGACAATTTTTATTATTCGTTTTTATTAATATTCTTCTATTTGAACGTTTCAACGATCTAAAATACTTGAAAATGCTTTTTTAGCAAAACAGCACGTTTTTAGCTTTTATTCTGCGTTTTTAACGCGTAAAACAAACATAAAACGACGAAATTTTTTATTCGTTTTTTTTTTTAATATTTTTTCTATTTGAACGATTTCATCGATCTAAAATCTTGAAAATGGGATATTAGCAAAACAGCACTTTGAGCTTTAATCTCGTTTTAACGCGTAAAACAACATAAAATGACGAATTTTTATTATTGTTTTTTTTTAATATTGCTTCTATTTGAACGTTTTTAACGATCAAAATGCGAAAATGCTTATTTTAGCAAAACAGCACGTTTTTAGCTTTATTCTGCGTTTTAACGCGTAAAACCATAAAAAAGACGAAATTTTATTATTCGTTTTTTTTAAATTTTGGGGCTTTTGAACGTTTCAACGTCTAAAATGCGAAAATGTTTTTTTAGCAAAAAAAGCACGTTTTTAGCTTTTTAAACTGGAACGCGTAAAACAACATAAAATGACGAATTTTTTTATTCGTTTTTTTAATAGCTTCTATTTAAACGATTTCAACGATTAAAATGCTTGAAAAAGCTTTTTTAACAAAACAGCCCTTTGAGCTTTATTCGCGGTTTTTCCGCGTAAAACAGCTAAAAAGACAAATTTTTTTTTTGTTTTTTTTTAATTTGCGTCTTTTAACGTTTTAACGATCTAAAATGCTTGAAAATGCTTATTTTAAAAACAGCACGTTTTTAGCTTTAATCTGCGTTTTTTAAACGTAAGCAGCATAAAAAAGACGAAATTTTTTTTTTTTCGTTTTTTTTTAATTTGCGTCTATTTTGAATTGAACGATCAAAATGCGAAAATGTTTTTTTTTTGAAAAAAAACCGTTTTGAGCTTTAATCTGCGTTTTAACCCCTAAAACACATAAAACGACTTTTTTTTTTTTCGTTTTTATTAAATTTCTTCTATTTGCTTTCACGATCAAAAAACTTAAAAAGCTTATTTTAGCAAAACAGCCGTTTGAGCTTTTTCTGCGTTTTAACGCGTAAAACCATAAAACGACGAAAATTTTTTTTATTCGTTTTTTTTAATTTTGTCTTTGAACGTTTCATCGATCTTTCTTGAAAATCTATATTAAAAACAGCCCTTTTGGGCTTTTTAAACTGCGTTTTTGCGTAAAACACATAAAAAAGCGAATTTTTTTTTTTTTCGTTTTTTTTAATATTTTCTTTTAAACGTTTCAACGATCTAAAAAGCTTGAAAATGTATTTAAGCAAAACAGCCGTTTGAGCAAATCTGCGTTTTAACGCGTAAAACAGCATAAAAAAGACGAAAATTTTATTGTTCGTTTTTTAATATTGCTTCTATTTGAACGATTTCAACGATCTAAAATGCGAAAATGCTTATTTTAGCAAAAAAGCCGTTTTGAGCTTTAATCTGCGTTTTTAAAGCGTAAAAAAGCATAAAAAAAACGTTTTTATTATTCGTTTTTTTTTTTTGCTTCTATTTGAAAGATTTCAACGATCTAAAAAGCTTGAAAATGCTTATTTTAGCAAAACAGCACGTTTGAGCTTTTTAAACTGCGTTTTTCCCTAAAACACATAAAACGACGAAATTTTATTATTCGTTTTTTTTAATATTTTCGTCTTTTGAACGTTTTAAGGGTCAAAATCTTGAAAATGCTTAATTTAGCAAAACAGCCGTTTTGAGCATTCTGCGTTTTAAGCGTAAAAAAACATAAAAACGACAGAAATTTTATTATTCGTTTTTTTTTTTTTTTACGTCTATTTGAACGTTTTAACGATCAAAAAAGCAAAATGCTTATTTTGAAAACAGCACGTTTTTTAGCTTTAATCGTTTTTGCGTAAAAAAAATAAAACGACAATTTTTATTATTCGTTTTTTTATTGCTTCTATTTAACGATTTCAACGTCTAAAATGCTTGAAAAAGCTTATTTTAAAAACAGCACGTTTGGCTTTAATCTGCGTTTTTTAAAGCGTAAAACCATAAAAAAGACAATTTTTTTTTTATTCGTTTTATTTAAAATTTCTTCTATTTGAAAGTTTCAACGATCTAAATGCTTGAAAATGCTTTTTTAAAAACAGCACGTTTTTAGCTTTTTCTCGTTTTTTAAAGCGTAAACCCAAATAACAACGACGAAATTTTTTTTTTTATTAATATTGCTTCTATTTGGTTTCCCAAAGATCTAAAAAGTTTAAAATGCTTATTTTGAAAACGCCCTTTTTAGCGTTAATCTGCGTTTTAACCCTAAAAAAGCATAAAAAAGACGAATTTTTTTATTATTCGTTTTTTTTTTAAATTCTTCTATTTGAACGTTCCGATCTAAAATGCTTGAAAATGCTTATTTTAGCAAACAGCACGTTTGAGCTTTATTTGCGTTTTTTCGCGTAAAACCATAAAAACGCGAAATTTTTATTATTCGTTTTTTTTAATATTGCGTCTATTTGAACGATTTCAACGACATCTAAAATGCTTGAAAATGCTTATTTTAGCAAAGCAATTTTTAGCTTTATCTGCGTTTTACCGCGTAAAACGCATCAAACAGAAATTTTTATTATTCGTTTTTTTAAATTGTCTTTGAACGATTTCAACGATCTAAAAATGCTTGAAAATGCTTATTTTAGCAAAACAGCACGTTTGACTTTAATCTGCGTTTTAATGCGTAAAGCAGCATAAAAAACGACGGAAATTTTTTTTGTTTTTTATTAATATTGCGTCTTTTGAACGATTTCAAACGTCAAAACTTGAAAATGTTTTTATTTTTTCCGACGTTTTTAGCTTTTTAACCCGCGTTTTTTGCGTAAAACAGCATCCAATTTTTTTTTATTCGTTTTTTTAATATTGCTTCTTTTGAACTTTCCTTTTAAAATCGAAAAAAGCTTATTTTTGCAAAACAGCACGTTTTGGGCTTTTTCTGCGTTTTAACGCGGAAAAATAAAAACGACGAAATTTTTATTATTCGTTTTTTTTTAATTTGTGTCTATTTGAACGTTTCATCGATCTAAAATGTTTAAAAGGGATATTAGCAAAACAGCACGTTTTTAGCTTTAATCTGCGTTTTAACGCGTAAAAACCCATAAAATGCGAAAATTTTTTTATTCGTTTTTATTAATATTGCTTCATTTAAACGGTTCCCCGATCTAAAAAACGTGCTTATTTAAGCAAAAAAGCACGTTTTTAGCTTAAATCTGCGTTTTTTAAAGCGTAAAACACATAAAAAAGGGCGAAAATTTTATTGT
>NW_027048991.1:0-6867 GCF_025399875.1 Dalotia coriaria
AAGCTTTAACGTTTTTAAAAACCTAAAAAAAAAATTTTTTACGTTTTATTAAAATTTCTTTATTTGAAATTTTAAGTTAAAAACTTAAAAAACTTTTTTAGCAAAACACAGGGGTTTTTTTTCTTTTTTAACGCTAAAAACAAAAAAAAAAAAATTTTTTTATTTTTTTTTAAAAAATTTCCTTTTGAAAAAATTTCGCGTTAAAAACTTAAAAAGATTTTTTAAACAAAAACCCTTTTATTTTAAATTCTTTTTTTGGTAAAAAAGATAAAAATGCTTTTTTTTTTTTTGTTTTTTAAAAATTTGGTTTAACCCATTAAAAACTTAAAAAATTTTTTTTAAACAAAAAATTTTGGTTTAATTTTCGTTTTAAAAAAAAACTAAAACCGGGAAATTTTTTTTTTTTTTTTAAAAGCTTATTTTTCGTTTTACGCAAAAGTTTAAAAAAAAAAATTTTTTAAAAAACCCGTTTTATTTTTAAATTTTTTTTAACGGTAAAAAACTAAAAAGGGTTTTTTAAAATTTTTTTTTAAAAACCCAAAGGTTTAACGCTAAAAGTTAAAAGTTTTTTTTTAAAAAACCCTTTTATTTTTAAATTTCTTTTCGCGTCACTAAAACCTTTTTATTTTGAAATTTGCTTTATTTGCGTTTAACGCTAAAAATTTAAAAAATTTTTTTTTTGGAAAAAATTTTGGGTTTTAACCGTTTTAACGGGAAAAAAAAGCTAAAAGAAAATTTTTAATTTGTTTTTTTTTTAAATTGCGTTTTTAAAAAGATTAACGACAAAATCTTAAAATATTTTTTAAAAAAATTTTGGCTTAAACGGTTTTAACGCTAAAAGCTAAAAGAAAATTTTTAACGTTTTATTAATTTGCGTTTTTAAGTTTAACGATAAAAAATTTAAAAGTTTTTTAAAAAAGGTTTTGATTTAATCGCTTTTAAGCTAAAACAATAAAAAAAGACGTTTTTTTATTTGTTTTTAAAGCCCATTTTTAAAGATTTAAATCTAAAAATTTAAAAAACTTATTTTGAAAAAATTTTATTTAATTTTAGGATTTCAACGATCTAAAAATGCTTGAAAATGATTATTTTAGCAAACAGCACGTTTTGAGTTTTAATCTGCGTTTTAACGCGTGCAGCATGTAAAAAAACGACGAATTTTTTAATATTCGTTTTTATTAATATTTTCTATTTGAACGATTTCCAACTATCTAAAAATGCTTGAAAATGCTTATTTTAGTAAAACAGCACGTTTTGAGCTTTAATCTGCGTTTTAACGCGTAAAACAGCATAAAAACGACGAAATTTTATTATTCGTTTTTATTAATATTGCGTCTATTTGAACGATTTCAACTATCTAAAATGCTTGAAAAAGATTATTTTAGCAAAACAGCACGTTTTGAGCTTCAACGCGTTTTAACGGCGTAAAACAGCATGTAAAAACGACGAATTTTTTATTATTCGTTTTTATTAATATTGCTTCTATTTGAACGATTTGAACGATCTAAAATGCTTGAAAAATTTATTTTAGCAAACTGCACGTTTTGAGCTTTAATCTGCGTTTTAACGCGTAAAACAGCATAAAAACGACGAAATTTTTATTATTCGTTTTATTAATATTGCGGCCTATTTGAACGATTTCAAACGATCTAAAACGCTTGAAAATGATTATTTTAGCAAAACAGCACGTTTTGAGTTTTAATCTGCGTTTTAACGCGTAAAAAACAGCATGTTCACGTTCTTTATTATTCGTTTTTATTCATATTGCGTCTATTTGAACGAACGATTTCCAACGATCTTAAAATGCTTGAAAATGATTATTTTAGCAAAACAGCACGTTTTGAGTTTTAATCTGCGTTTTACCAAAAACAGCACAAAACGTGACGAATTTTTTATTATTCGTTTTTATTAATATTGCGTCTATTTGAACGATTTCAACGATCTAAAAATGCTTGAAAATGCTTTATTTTAGCAAAACAGCAATGTTTGAGCTTTAATCTGCGTTTTAACGCGTAAACAGCATAAAAAACGACGAAATTTTATTATTCGTTTTTATTAATATTGCGCCTATTTGTTCATTTCAACGATCTAAAAATGCTTGAAAAATGATTATTTTAGCAAAACAGCACGTTTGAGCTTTAATCTGCGTTTTAACACGTAAAAACAGCATAAATACGATTTGCGCCTTTTATTATTCGTTTTTATTAATATTGCGTCTATTTGAACGTGATTTCAACGATCTAAAATGCTTTTGAAAATGATTATTTTAGCGCAAAACAGCACATTTTGAGCTTTAATCTGCGTTTTAACGCGCGTAAACAGCATAAAACGACTAATTTTTATTATTCCGTTTTTATTAATATTGCGTCTATTTGAACGTGATTTCAACGATCTAAAATGCTTGAAAATGCTTATTTTAGCAAAAACAGCACGTTTTGAGCTTTAATCTGTGTTTTAACGCGCAAAACAAAAGAAGTAAAAACGACGAAATTTTTATTATCTGTTTTTATTAATATTGCGTCTATTTGAACGATTTCCAACGATTCACGAAAATGCTTATTTTAGCAAAACAGCACGTTTTGAACTTTAATCTGCGTTTTAACGCGTAAAACAGCATTAAAACGACGATTTTTTATTATTCGTTTTTTATTAATATTGTTTCTATTTGAACGATTTCAACGATCTAAAATGCTTGAAAATGCTTATTTTAGCAAAACAGCCCGTTTTGAGCTTTTAATCTGCGTTTAACGCGTAAAACAGCATAAAAACGACGAAATTTTATTATTCGTTTTATTAATATTGCATCTATTTGAGCGATTTCAACGATCTAAAATGCTTGAAAATGATTATTTGAAGCAAAACAGCACGTTTTGAGCTTTAATCTGCGTTTTTGAACTGCAAAGTTAAGCATAGAAACGACGAAATTTTTTATTATTCGTTTTATTAATATTGCGTCTATTTGAACGATTTCAACGGATCTAAAAAATGTTTTTTAAATATATCATTTTAGCAAAAATATAATCTTTTGAGCTTTAATCTGCGTTTTAACGCGTAAACAGCATAAAACGACGAATTTTATTATTCGTTTTTATTAATATTTCTTCTATTTGAACGATTTCAACGTGATCTAAATGCTTGAAAATGTTATTTGCTAAAACAGCACGTTTTGAGTTTTAATCTGCGTTTTAACGCGTAAAACAGCATAAAAAAACGACGAAATTTTTATTATTCGTTTTTATTAATATTGCGTCTATTTGAACGATTTCCAACGATCTAAAATGCTTGAAAATGATTATTTTAGCAAAACAGCACAAGTTTTATTTTAAATCTGCGTTTCTTTAAATACGTAAAACAGCATAAATACGACGAAATTTTATTATTCGTTTTTATTAATATTGCGTCTATTTGAACGATTTCAACGATCTAAAATGCTTGAAAAATGATTATTTTAGAAGCAAAAACAGCACATTTTGAGCTTTAATCTGCGTTTTAACGCGTAAAACAGCATAAAAACGACTCAATTTTTTATTATTCGTTTTTATTAATATTATGCCTATTTTGAAACGATTTCAACGATCTAAAAATGCTTGAAAATAAGCTTATTTTAGCAAAACAGCACGTTTTGAGTTTTAATCTGCGTTTTAACGTAAAACAGCATAAAAACGACGAAATTTTTATTATTCGTTTTTATTAATATTGCGTCTATTTGAACGAGATTTCAACGATCTAAAATGTTTGAAAATGCTTATTTTAAAGCAAAACAGCAGGTTTTGAACTTTCTTTAATCTGCGTTTTAACGCGTAAAAACAGCATTAAACGACGATTTTTTATTATCTGTTTTTATTAATATTGCTTCTTATTCTGGAACGATTTCAACGATCTAAAAATGCTTGAAAAATGCTTTATTTTAGCAAAAACAGCCCGTTTTGAGCTTTTAATCCGCGTTTTAACGCGTAAAGTCGGCATAAAAACGACGAAATTTTTTTATTATTCGTTTTTATTAATATTGCATCTATTTGAGCGATTTCAACGATCTAAAATGCTTCAAAATGATTACGGTTTTAGCAAAACACGTTTTGAGCTTTAATCTGCGTTTTAACGCGTAAAAGCAGCATATAGAAAACGACGAATTTTTATTATTCGTTTTTATTAATATTGCGTCTATTTGAACGATTTCAACGATCTAAAATGCTTGAATATGATTATTTTAAAGCAAAAACAGCACCTTTTGAGTTTTAATCTGCGTTTTTAACGCGTAAAACAGCATAAAACGACGAATTTTTTATTATTCGTTTTTATTAATATTTCTTCTATTTGAACGATTTCAACGATCTAAAATGCTTGAAATAAAGTTTCTTTTATAAACAGCACGTTTGAGCTTTAATCTGCGCTTTAACGCGTAAAATGTTACAAAAACGACGAAATTTTTACTATTCGTTTTTATTAATATTGCGTCTATTTGAACGATTTCAACGATCTAAAATGTTTGAAAATGATTATTTAGCAAAACAGCACATTTTGAGCTTTAATCTCAGTTTTAACGCGCGTAAACAGCATAAAAACGACTAATTTTTTATTATTCGTTTTTTATTAATATTGCGTCTATTTGAACGTGATTACAACGATCTAAAAAATGCTTGAAAATGTATATTTTAGCAAAACAGCACGTTTTGAGCTTTTAATCTGCGTTTTAAATCGCGTAAAACAGCATAAAAAAACGTGACGAATTTTTTTATTATTCGTTTTTATTAATATTGCTTCCTATTTGGAACGATTTCAACGATCTAAAATGCTTGAAAAATGCTTTATTTCGAGCAAACAGCATCGTTTTGAGCTTTAATCTGCGTTTTAACGCGTAAAACAGCATGTAAAACGACGAAATTTTTATTATTCGCTTTTTATTAATATTGCGTCTATTTCCAACGATTTCAACGATCTAAAAATGCTTTGAAAATGATTATTTTTAGCAAAACAGCAATGTTTTTGAGTTTTCTTAATCTGCGTTTTAACGCGTAAAACAGCATAAAATCGCCGAATTTTTTATTATTCGTTTTTATTAATATTGTTTCTATTTGGAACGATTTCAACGATCTAAAATGCTTAAAATGCTTATTTTAGCAAAACAGCAAATGTTTTGAGCTTTAACTGCGTTTTAACGCGTAAAAACAGCACAAAACACGTACTTTTATTATTCGTTTTTATTAATATTGGTAGTCTATTTCCGCACGATTTCTGCACGATCTAAAATGCTTGAAATGATTATTTTGTGCAAAACAGCATCAATGTTTTGAGTTTTAATCTGCGTTTTAACGCGTAAAACAGCATAAAACGTGACGAATTTTTATTATTTGTTTTTATTAATATTGCTTCTATTTGAACGATTTCAACGATGTAAAATGCTTGAAAAATTTATTTTAGCAAAACAGCACGTTTTGATTTTAATCTGCGTTTTAACGCGTAAAAACAAAGCATAAAAAACGACGAATTTTTGCCATTCGCCTTTTTATTAATATTGCTTCTATTTGAACGATTTCAACGATCTAAAAATGCTTGAAAATGCTTTTTTAGCAAAACAGCAGTTTTGAGCTTTTAATCTGCGTTTTAACGAAAAAAGCTAAAACGACGAAATTTTTTTTATTCGTTTTTTATATTGGGGTCTATTTGAACGATTTAACGGGGTCTAAAATGGAAATGATTATTTTTTTGCAAAACAGCCGTTTTGAGTTTTTTAAACTGCGTTTTAACCCTAAAAAATAAAACGCGAATTTTTTTATTCGTTTTTATTAATATTTCTTCATTTGAACGATTTCAACGATCTAAAAAAGCTTGAAAATGCTTTATTTTTTTCAAAAAACACGTTTTGAGATTTAATCTGCGTTTTTAAATCGTAAAACACATAAAACGGGGAAATTTTTATTATTCTTTTTTTTAATATTGCGTCTATTTGAACGTTTTAACGATCAAAAATGCTTGAAAATGATTATTTTAGCAAAAAAGTTTTGAGTTTAATCTGCGTTTTTAAAGCGTAAAAAAGCATAAAACGACAATTTTTATTATTCGTTTTTTTTTAATAGCCTATTTGAACGATTTCAACGATCTTTTTGAAAATGCTTATTTTAGCAAAACAGCACGTTTTGAGTTTAATCTGGGGTTTTTAAAGCGTAAAACAGCATAAAAAAGACGAAATTTTTTTATTCGTTTTTTTTTAATATTGCGTCTATTTGAACGATTTCAACGATCTAAAATGCTTGAAAATAATTTTTTTAGCAAAACAGCACGTTTTGAGCTTTAACTGCGTTTTAACGCGTAAAACAGCATAAAAAAGACGAATTTTTATTATTCGTTTTTTTTTAATATTGCTTCTATTTGAACGATTTCAAGATCTAAAATGCTTGAAAATGCTTATTTAGCAAACAGACGTTTTGAGCTTTAATCTGCGTTTTAACGCGTAAAACAAGCATAAAAAAGACGAAATTTTTATTAATTTGTTTTTATTAATATTGCGTCTATTTGAACGATTCCAACGATCTAAAGGTTGGGAAAAAGATTATTTTAGCAAAACAGCACGTTTTGAGTTTTAAACTGCGTTTTAACGCCCTAAAACAGCATAAAAACGACGAATTTTTATTATTCGTTTTTATTAATATTGCTTTTTTTGAACGATTTCAACGATCTAAAATGCTTGAAAATGTTATTTAGCAAAAAAAGCACGTTTTGAGCTTTTTAAACTGCGTTTTAACGCGGGAAAACAGCATAAAAACGACGAAATTTTTTATTATTCGTTTTTTAAAAATTGCTCTATTTGAACGATTCAAGTCTAAATGCTTGAAAATGTTATTTTGAAAACAGCACGTTTTGAGCTAAATC
>NW_027048992.1:0-6866 GCF_025399875.1 Dalotia coriaria
TAAAATTTTTTATTATTCGTTTTTTAAAAGCTTCTATTTGAACGATTTCAACGATCTAAAACTTGAAAATGCTTTTTTAGCAAAACAGCACGTTTTGAGCTTTTTAAACTGCGTTTAACGCGTAAAAAAATAAAACGACAATTTTTTTTTATTGTTTTTTTTTTAATATTGCGTCTATTTAACATTTCAACGATCTAAAATGCTTGAAAATGCTTATTTTTTGCAAAACAGCCCTTTTGAGGGTTTTCTCGTTTTTTAACCAAAACCATAAAAACAGAATTTTTATTATTCGTTTTTTTTTGCGTCTTTTGAAAGTTTTAACTATCAAAAAATGAAAATGCTTATTTTAGCAAAAACAAAAGTTTTGAGCATTCTGCGTTTTAACGCGTCCAAAAACGACGAAATTTTTATTATTCGTTTTTTTTTTATTCCTCCCATTTGAACATTTCAAACGTCTTTCTTGAAAAGCTTTTTTGCAAAACGCACGTTTTAAATTTTTTGCAACGCCTAAAACACATAAAACGACGAAAAATTTTTTTTTCGTTTTTTTTTTAATATTTTTCTTCTATTTGAACAAAGTTTAAAATGCTTGAAAATGCTTTTTTTTAGCAAAACGCACGTTTTGGCTTTTATTTTGCGTTTAACGCGTAAAACAGCTAAAAAAGCGAAATTTTTTTTTTCGTTTTTTTTATTGCGTCTATTTGAAAATTTCAACGATCTAAAATGCGAAAATGCTTATTTTAAAAAAAGCCCTTTTGGAATCTGCAATTTAACGCGTAAACGCATAAAAACAATTTTTTTTTTCGTTTTTTTTTTTATTTTCTATTTGAACGGTTTTAAATCTAAAATGCGAAAAACTTATTTTGAAACAGCCGTTTGAGCAATTTCAACGCGTAAACACATAAAAGAATTTTTTAATTTTTGTTTTTTATTTATTTTGTTATTTGAACGATTTCAACGATCTAAAATGCGAAAATTTATTTTAGCAAAACAGCACGTTTTGAGCTTTAATCTGCGTTTCAACGCGGTAAAAAGCTTCTATTTAAAAGATTTCACGATCAAAAAAGCGAAAAAATTTTTGAAAACGCCCTTTTTAGCTTTAATCTGCGTTTTAACCCCTAAAACAGCAAAAAAACGAAATTTTTATTTTCGTTTTTTTTTTAATATTTGCTTCCTATTTTAACGTTTCAACGTTTTAAAATGCTTGAAAATGCTTATTTTTTGCAAAACAGCTCGTTTTGAGCTGTAATCTTAGCATTTTAACGTAAACAGCATAAAACGGCGAATTTTATTATTCGTTTTATTAATAACGTCTATTTGAACGATTTCAACGATCTAAAATGCTTGAAAATGCTTATTTTTATAAAACAGCACGTTTTGAGCTTTTAATCTGCGTTTTAACGCGTAAAACAGCATAAAAACGGCGAATTGTTTATTATTCGTTTTATTAATATTTAGCCTATTTAGACGATTTAGCGATCTAAAATGCTTGAAAATGCTTATTTTAGCAAAACAGCACGTTTGAGCTTTAATCTGCGTTTTAACGCGTAAAAAGCATAAAACGACGAATTTTTATTATTCGTTTTTGGTAATATTGCGTCTATTTGAACGATTTCAACGATCTAAATGCTTGAAAATGCTTATTTTTACGCGCTTAAAACAGCACGTTTTGAGCTTTAATCTGCGTTTTTAACGTAAAACAACATAAAACGACAGAAATTTTTATTATTCGTTTTTTTTATTAATATTGCGTCTATTTGAACGATTTCAACTATCAAAATGCTTTGAAAATGCTTATTTTAGCAAAACAGCACGTTTTGAGCACATTCTGCGTTTTTAACGCGTAAAACAGCTTTATAAAACGACGAAATTTTTATTATTCGTTTTTTTTATTTTTTATTGCGTCTATTTGAACGACTGATTTCAGTCTAAAATAGCGAAAATGCTTATTTTAGCAAAACAGCACACGTTTGAGGAAAGCAATCTGCGTTTTAACGCCTAAAACAGCATAAAAACGACAGAAATTTTTTATTATTCGTTTTTATTAATATTGCTTCTATTTGAACGTTCAACGTTCACAAATGCTTGAAAGGAAAATGCTTATTTTAGCAAAACCCGTACGTTTTGAGCTTTATTCTGCGTTTTAACGCGTAAAACAGCATAAAACGACAGAAATTTTTTATTATTCGTTTTTTATTAATATTGCGTCTGTTGAACGATTTCAACGATCTAAAATGCTTGAAAATGCTTATTTTTAGCAAAACAGCACGTTTGAGCTTTAATCTGCAATTTAACGCGTAAAACAGCATAAAAATGACGTATTTTTTATTATTCGTTTTTTATTTTTATTGTCTATTTGGGCTGATTTCAACGATCTAAAATGCTTGAAAATGCTTATTTTAGCAAAACAGCACGTTTGAGCTTTAATCTGCGTTTTTTTCGCGTAATACAGCATAAAACGACGAATTTTATTATTCGTTTTATTAATATTGCTTCTGTTAGCGAACGATTTCAACGATCTAAAATGCTTGAAAATGCTTATTTTAGCAAAACAGCACGTTTTGAGCTTTAATCTGCGTTTTAACGCGTAAAACAACATAAAACGACGAAATTTTTATTATTCGTTTTATTAATATTGCGTCTATTTGAACGATTTCAACTATCAAAATGCTTGAAAATGCTTATTTTAGCAAAACAGCACGTTTGAGCTTTATTCTGCGTTTAACGCGTAAAAACAGCATAAAACGACAGAAATTTTTATTATTCGTTTTTTATTTATTGCTTCTATTTGAACGATTTCAGCGATCTAAAATGCTTGAAAATGCTTATTTTAGCAAAACAGCACGTTTTGAGCTTTAATCTGCGTTTAACGCGTAAACAGCATAAAAACGACAGAATTTTTATTATTCGTTTTTATTAATATTGCGTATTTTTATTGTGTCTATTTGAACGATTTCAACGATAAAATGCTTGAAAATGCTTATTTTGTAGCAAAACAGCACGTTTGAGCTTTAATCTGCGTTTTAACGCGTAAAAACATATAAAAACGGCGAATTGTTTTATTATTCGTTTTTATTAATATTTGGCTTCTATTTGAACGATTTCAACGATCTAAAATGCTTGAAAATGCTTATTTTAGCAAAACAGCACGTTTTGAGCTTTAATCTGCGTTTTAACACAAAAAAAAACATAAAACGACGAATTTTTATTATTCGTTTTTATTAATATTGCACGTCTATTTTGAACGATTCAACGATCTAAAATGCTTGAAAATGCTTATTTTAGCAAAACAGCACGTTTGAGCTTTAATCTGCAATTTAACGCGTAAAACAGCATAAAAAATGACGAATTTTTTATTATTCGTTTTTATTTTTATTGTGTCTATTTGAACGATTTCAACGATCTAAAATGCTTGAAAATGCTTATTTTAGCAAAACAGCACGTTTTGAGTTTAATCTGCGTTTTAACGCGTAATACAGCATAAAAACGACGAATTTTTATTATTCGTTTTTATTAATATTGCTTCTATTTGAACGATTTCAACGATCTAAAATGCTTGAAAATGCTTATTTTAGCAAAACAGCACGTTTTGAGCTTTAATCTGCGTTTTTAAAGCGTAAAACAGCAATAAAACGACGAAATTTTTATTGTTCGTTTTTTTTTAATATTGCGTCTATTTGAACGATTTCAACGATTTAAAATGCTTGAAAATGCTTATTTTAGCAAAACAGCACGTTTTGAGTTTTAATCTGCGTTTTAACGCGTAAAACAGCATAAAACGGCGAATTGTTTATTATTCGTTTTTTATTAATATTGCTTCTATTTGAACGATTTCAACGATCTAAAATGCTTGAAAATGCTTATTTTAACAAAACAGCACGTTTTGAGCTTTTAATCTGCGTTTTAACTCGTAAAACAGCATAAAAACGATAAATTTTTATTATTCGTTTTTATTAATATTGCTTCTATTTGAACGATTTCAACGATCTAAAATGCTTGAAAATGCTTATTTTAGCAAAACAGCACGTTTTGAGCTTTAATCTGCGTTTTAACGCGTAAAACAGCATAAAAACGACGAATTTTTATTATTCGTTTTTATTAATATTGCGTCTATTTGAACGATTTCAACGATCTAAAATGCTTGAAAATGCTTTATTTTAGCAAAACAGCACGTTTTGAGCTTTAATCTGCGTTTTAACGCGTAAAGAGCATAAAACGACGAAATTTTTATTATTCGTTTTTTTTTAATATTGCGTCTATTTGAACGATTTCAACGATCTAAAATGCTTGAAAATGCTTATTTTAGCAAAACAGCACGTTTTTAGCGTTATTCTGCGTTTTAACGCGTAAAACAGCATAAAACGACGAAATTTTTATTATTCGTTTTTATTTTATTGCGTCTATTTGAACGATTTCAACGATCTAAAATGCTTGAAAATGCTTATTTTAGCAAAACAGCACGTTTTGAGCTTTAATCTGCGTTTTAACGCCTAAAACAGCATAAAAAGACGAAATTTTTTTTTGTTTTTAAAATTTGCTTTTATTTGAAACGATTTCAACGATCAAAATGCTTAAAAATGCTTTTTTTTAGCAAAACGCACGTTTTGAGCTTTTTAAACTGCGTTTTAACGCGTAAAACAGCATAAAACGACCAATTTTATTATTCGTTTTTATTAATATTGCTTTTATTTGGGAAAGATTTCAACGATTAAAATGTTTGAAAATGTTATTTTAGCAAAACAGCACGTTTTGAGTTTATTCTGCGTTTTAACGCAAAACAGCATAAAAAAAGACGAAATTTTTATTATCGTTTTTATTTTATTGGTCTAGAAAAGATTTCAACGATCTAAAAAAGCTTGAAAAAGCTTTATTTTTAGCAAAACAGCACGTTTTAGTTTTAATCTGCGTTTTAACGCGTAAAACAGCATAAAACGGCGAAAATTTTTATTATTCGTTTTTTAATATTGTTTCTATTTGAACGATTTCAACGATCAAAAAAGCTTGAAAATGCTTATTTTAGCAAAAAAAGGGACGTTTTGAGCTTTAATCTGCGTTTTAACGCGTAAAAAGCATTAAAAACGACGAATTTTTATTATTCGTTTTTTTTAATATTTGTCTATTTGAACGATTTCAACGATCTAAAATGCTTGAAAATGCTTTATTTTAGCAAAACAGCACGTTTTGAGTTTTAATCTGCGTTTTAACGCGTAAAACAGCATAAAACGACGAAATTTTTATTATTCGTTTTTTTTTTATTGGTCTATTTGAACGATTTCAACATCAAAAAAGCTTGAAAATGCTTATTTTAGCAAAACAGCACGTTTTGAGCTTTTTTTCTGCGTTTTAACGCGTAAAACAGCATAAAACGGCGAATTTTTATTATTCGTTTTTATTTATTGCTTCATTTGAACGATTTCAACGATCTAAAATGCTTGAAAATGCTTATTTTAGCAAAACAGCACGTTTTGAGTTTAATCGCGTTTTTAAAGCTAAAAGCATAAAACGACGAAATTTTTATTACTGTTTTTATTAATATTGCGCCCATTTGAACGATTTCAACGTTTTAAAATGCTTGAAAATGCTTTTTTTTTAGCAAAACAGCACGTTTTGAGTTTTTTTCTGCGTTTTAACGCGTAAAACAGCATAAAAACGACGAAATTTTTATTATTCGTTTTATTAATATTGCGTCTATTTGGGAAAGATTTCAACGATCAAAATGCTTGAAAATGCTTATTTTAGCAAAACAGCACGTTTTGAGCTTTTTTTCTGCTTTAACGCGTAAAACAGCATAAAAAAGACGAATTTTTTTTTATTCGTTTTTTTTTTTTATTGCGTCTATTTGAACGATTTCAACGATCTAAAATGCTTGAAAATGCTTATTTTAGCAAAAAAGCACGTTTTGAGTTTTTAAACTGCGTTTTAACGCGCCAAAACAGCATAAAACGACGAAATTTTTATTATTCGTTTTTTTTAATATTGCTTTATTTGAACGATTTCAACGTTTTAAAATGTTTGAAAATGCTTATTTTAGCAAAACAGCACGTTTTGAGTTTTAATTCTGCGTTTTAACGCGCGTAAAACAGCATTTGTTCAAAAACGGATTTGAAACTTTTATTAAATTCGTTTTTAAAAAAAAACAAAATTTTTGCGTTTTTATTTGGGAAAGATTTCAACGATCTAAAATGCTTGAAAATGTTTATTTTAGCAAAACAGCCGTTTTGAGTTTAATCTGCTTTTAACCGTAAAAAAGCATAAAAATGACGAATTTTTATTATTCGTTTTTATTTTTTTTGTGTCTATTTGAACGATTTCAACGATCTAAAAAAGCTTTTAAAATGTTTATTTTAGCAAAACAGCACGTTTTTAGCTTTAATTGCGTTTTTTAACGCGTAATACAGCATAAAAACGACGAATTTTTTATTATTCGTTTTTATTAATATTGTTTTTATTTGGGAAAGATTTCAACGATCCAAAAAAGCTTGAAAATGCTTATTTTAGCAAAACAGCACGTTTTGAGCTTTAATCTGCGTTTAACGGCCGTAAAACAGTTTTTTCTTTTAAACGGATTTCAACGATTTAAAATGCTTGAAAATGCTTATTTTAGCAAAAAAGCACGTTTTTAGCTTTAATCTGCGTTTTAACGCGTAAAACAGCATAAAAACGTTTTTCGAAATTGTTTTTATTTAAATTCGGTTTTTAAAATTAATTAATTTTTTGCTTCTATTTTTAGAACGATTTCAACGATCTAAAATTTTGCTTTGAAAATGTTTTTTTTTTCTTAAAAAAATTTTAAACCAAAACAGCAACGGTTTTTTGAAAGGAAAGGCTTTTAATTCCCTTTTTTGCGGTTTTTAAAAAAAAATCGG
>NW_027048993.1:0-6864 GCF_025399875.1 Dalotia coriaria
ACCCGGCTTTTTGCAAAAAAAAGCATTTTCAAGCATTTTTGATCGTTGAAATCGTTCAAATAGACGCAATAAAAAAAAAAAAACGAATAATAAAAATTTGTCGTTTTATGCTGTTTTACGCGTTAAAACGCAGAATGAAGCTCAAAACGTGCTGTTTTGCTAAAATAAGCTTTCAAGCATTTTAGATCGTTGAAATCGTTCAAATAGACGCAATATTAATAAAAACGAAAATAAAAATTTCGTCGTTTTTATGCTGTTTTTCGCGTTTAAAAAGCAGATTAAAGCTCAAAACGTGCTGTTTTGCTAAAATAAGCATTTTCAAGCATTTTAGATCGTTGAAATCGTTCAAAAGAAGCAATATTAATAAAAACGAATAATAAAAATTCGTCGTTTTTGCCGTTTTACGCGTTAAAACGCAGATTAAAGCTCAAAACGTGCTGTTTTGCTAAAATAAGCATTTTCAAGCATTTTAGATCGTTGAAATCGTTCAAATAGACGCAATATTAATAAAAACGAATAATAAAAATTTCGTCGTTTTATGCTGTTTTACGCGTTAAAACGCTGATTAAAAGCTCAAAACGTGCTGTTTTGCTAAAATAAGCATTTTCAAGCATTTTAGATCGTTGAAATCGTTCAAATAGAAGCAATATTAATAAAAAAGAATAATAAAAAATTCGTCGTTTTAGCTGTTTTACGCGTTAAAACGCCGATTAAAAACTCAAAAAGTGCAGTTTTGCTAAGAATAAGCATTTTCAAGCATTTTGATCGTTTAAATCGTTCAAATAGAAGCAATATTAATAAAAAACGAATAATAAAATTCGTCGTTTTTAGCTGTTTTACGCGTTAAAACGCAGATTAAACTCAAAACGTGCTGTTTGCTAAAATAAGCATTTTTAAGCATTTTAGATCGTTGAAATCGTTTCAAATAGAAGCAATATTAATAAAAACGAATATAAAAAATTCGTCGTTTTATGCTGTTTTACGCGTTAAAACGCAGATTAAAAACTCAAAACTGCTGTTTTGCTAAAATAACCATTTTCAAGCATTTTAGATCGTTGAAATCGTTCAAATAGAAGCAATATTAATAAAAACGAATAATAAATACCCCTCGTTTTATGCTGTTTTACGCGTTAAAACGCGATTAAAGCTTAAAATGTGCTGTTTTTCTAAAATAGGCATTTTCAAGCATTTTACATCGTTGAAATCGTTCAAATCGACGCAATATTAATAAAAACGAATAATAAAATTTCGTCGTTTTATGCTGTTTTACGCGTTAAAACGCTGATTAAAGCTCAAAACGTGCTGTTTTGCTAAAATAAGCATTTTCAAGCATTTGATCGGTTGAAATCGTTCAAATTGAAATAATAAAAAAACGAATAATAAAAATTCGTCTTTTTTTGTTTTACGCGTTAAAACGCAGATTAAAAGCTCAAAAGTGCTGTTTTGCTAAAATAAGCATTTTCAAGCATTTTAGATCGTTGAAATCGTTCAAATAGACGCAATATTATTAAAAACGAATAATAAAAAATTCGTCGTTTTTTATGCTGTTTTACGCGTTAAAACGCAGATTAAAGCTCAAAACGTGCTGTTTTGCTAAAATAAGCATTTTCAAGCATTTTAGATTGTTGAAATCGTTCAAATAGAAAATTAATAAAAAAATAATAAAAATTCGTCGTTTTTGTGTTTAAACGTTAAAGAAAAAGCTGTTTTGCTAAAATAAGCATTTTCAAGCATTTAAGATCGTTGAAATCGTTTAATAGACGTTAAATTTAAATAAACGAATAAAAAAAAACAATAATAATTTCGTCGTTTTATGCTGTTTTACGCGTTAAAACGCAGAATAAAGCTCAAAACGTCTGTTTTGCTAAAATAAGCATTTTCAAGCATTTTAGATTGTGAAATCGTTCAAATAGACGCAATATTAATAAAAACGAATAATAAAAATTTTGTCGTTTTATGCTGTTTTACGCGTAAAACGCAGATTAAAGCTCAAAACGTGCTGTTTTGCTAAAATAAGCATTTTCAAGCATTTTAGATCGTTGAAATCGTTCAAATAGAAGCAAATATTAATAAAAACGAATAATAAAAATTTCGTCGTTTTATGCTTTTTCGCGTTAAAACGCAGATTAAAGCTCAAAACGTGCTGTTTTGCTAAAACATTTTCAAGCATTTTAGATCGTTGAAATCGTTAAATAGAAGCAATATTAATAAAAACGAATAATAAAAAATTCGTCATTTTTATGCTGTTTTACGCGTTAAAACGCAGATTAAAGCTCAAAACGGCTGTTTTGCTAAAATAACATTTTCAAGCATTTTAGATCGTTGAAATCGTTCAAATAGACGCAATATTAATAAAAACGAATAATAAAAATTTCGTCGTTTTTATGCTGTTTACGCGTTAAAACGCAGAATAATGCTCAAAACGCTGTTTTGCTTAAAATAAGCATTTTCAAGCATTTTAGATCGTTGAAATCGTTAAATAGAAAATTAATAAAAACGAATAATAAAAAATCGTCGTTTTTATGCGTTTTACGCGTTAAAACGCAGATTAAAGCTCAAAACGTGCTGTTTTGCTAAAATAAGCATTTAGCATTTTAGATCGTTGAAATCGTTTAAATAGAAGCAATATTAATAAAAACGAATAATAAAAATTCGTCATTTTGCTGTTTTACGCGTTAAAACGCAGATTAAAGCTCAAAAACTGCTGTTTTGCTAAAATAAGCATTTTCAAGCATTTTAGATCGTTGAAATCGTTCAAATAGACGCAATATTAATAAAAAACGAATAATAAAAATTCGTCGTTTTATGCTGTTTTACGCGTTAAAACGCAGAATAAAAGCTCAAACGTGCTGTTTTGCTAAAATAAGCATGTTCAAGCATTTTAGATCGTTGAAATCGTTCAAATAGACGCAATATTAATAAAAACGAATAATAAAAATTCGTCGTTTTTATGCTGTTTACGCGTTAAACGCAGATTAAGCTCAAACGTGCTGTTTTGCTAAAACAAGCATTTTCAAGCATTTTAGATCGTTGGAAATCGTTCAAATAGACGCAATATTAATAAAAACGAATAATAAAATTTCGTTGTTTTTATGCTGTTTTACGCGTTAAAACGCTGATTGCTCAAAACGTGCTGTTTTGCTAAAATAAGCATTTTCCAGCATTTTAGATCGTTGAAATCGTTCAAATAGACGCAATATATAAAAACGAATAATAAAAAATTCGTCGTTTTATGCTGTTTTACGCGTTAAAACGCAGATTAAAAGCTCAAAACGTGCTGTTTTGCTAAAATAAGCATTTTCAAGCATTTTAGATCGTTGAAATCGTTCAAATAGAAGCATATTAATAAAAACGAATAATAAAATTTCGTCGTTTTATGTGTTTTACGCGTTAAAACGCAGATTAAAGCTCAAAACGTGCTGTTTTGCTAAAATAAGCATTTTCAAGCATTTTAGATCGTTGAAATCGTTCAAATAGAAGCAATATTAATAAAAACGAATATTAAAAATTCGTCGTTTTTATGCTGTTTTACGCGTTAAAACGCAGATTAAAGCTCAAAACGTGCTGTTTTGCTAAAATAAGCATTTTCAAGCATTTTAGATCGTTGAAATCGTTCAAATAGACGCAATAAAAATAAAAACGAATAATAATAATTTCGTCGTTTTTATGCTGTTTTACGCGTTAAAACGCGGAATAAAGCTCAAAACGTGCTGTTTTGCTAAAATAAACATTTTCAAGCATTTTAGATCGTGAAATCGTTCAAATAGACGCAATATTAATAAAAACGAATAATAAAAATTTCGTCGTTTTATGCTGTTTTGCGCGTTTAAACGCAGATTAAAGCTCAAAACGTGCTGTTTTGCTAAAATAAGCATTTTCAAGAATTTTAGATCGTTGAAATCGTTCAAATAGAAGCAATATTAATAAAAACGAATAATAAAAATTCGTCGTTTTTATGCTGTTTTACGCGTTAAAACGCAGATTAAAGCTCAAAACGTGCTGTTTTGCTCAATAAGCATTTTCAAGCATTTTAGATCGTTGAAATCGTTCAAATAGACGCAATATTAATAAAAAACGAATAATAAATTTCGTCGTTTTTATGCTGTTTTACCCGTTAAAACGCTTTAAAAGCTCAAACGTGCTGTTTTTCAAAATAAGCATTTTCAAGCATTTTGATCGTTGAAATCGTTTAAAAGAAACAATATTAATAAAAACGAATATAAAAAATTCGTCTTTTATGCTGTTTTACGCGTTAAAACGCAGATTAAAGCTCAAAACGTGTTTTTGCTAAAATAAGCATTTTCAAGCATTTTAGATCACGTAAATAGAAGCAACTTTCAAAAAAGAATATTAAAAAACAATATAATATTTACGTTTAAATCGCTGTTTAGCTAAACGTTTTAAGCAAAAAACATGTAAGATGCTAAAATGTGAATTTTCAAGCATTTTAGATCGAATATTAATACGTTCAAATAAAAAATTTATAAATTTTATAATTTTTACGTTAAAAGCTGTTTTAGCTAAAAGCGATTAATGCTAAAACATTTTAAGCATTTTAAAACATTTTCAAGCATTATAGACGAAATTTTCAAATAGACGCAATATTAATAAAAACGAATATAAAAATTTCCGTTTAAACGTAGATTTAAGCGTTAAAAGCTGATTTGCAAAAACGTGCTTTTTCATTAAACTAAATTTCAAATTTTAGATGTTAAAACGACAAATAACGCAAATTTAATAAAACGATAATAAAAACGCGTTTAAGCTTTTCGCGTTAAAATAAGAATTCAAGCTTAATCGTTGAAATTTAAAATAAGATTCAACATTTTAAAGAATAATAAAATTTCGTATTATAAAAATGTTTATAAAACGCAGAATAAAAGCTAAAACGTCTTTTTGCTTTAAATTAAAAGATTAACATTTCAAACGTTGATCGTAAAATAAGTTAACATTAATAAAATCGTTATAATATAAATGTCGCTTATGTAGTTTACGATAAAAACGTGATTAACTCAAGACTGTTTTCGCTAAAAAAGCATTTTCAAGTGCTTTTAGATCGCTGAAATTAAAAGCAATATTAACATAAACGAATTAAATCGTCGTTTTATGAGTTTACCCGTTAAAAAAGATTAAAACGCTAAATGCTGTTTTACGCTAAAATAAACTTTTCAAGCATTTTAGATCGTGAAATTTTCAAATAGAGCATTTAATAAAAATTCGAATAATGAAAAATTGTGTTTATATGCTGTTTACTAAAAACGAAATAAAGCTCAAATAATCTGTTTTCGTAAAAAAGCTTTAAAGCTTTAATCGTTGAAATGTTCAAATAGAAGCAATATTAATAATTAGATCATTAAAAATTCGTCGATTTTATGCATTTATTAAAAACGAAAATAAAACTCATTTTTGCTTTTTAAACAGCATTTCAAGCATTTTAAAGCTGAAATCGTTCAAATAGCAATATTAATTAAGCAATAATAAATCGTTTAGTCGTTTTATAAGCTATTTAATAAAAACGCAGAATAAAGATTTCGTTTTAGCTGTTTTGCTAAAATAAGCATTTTCAAGCATTTTGATCGTTAAACCCTTCAAAAGAGCAATATTAATAAAAAAACGAATAATAAAAATTCGTGGTTTTTATGTTGGGGGTTTCGCGTTAAAACGCAGAATAAAGCTCAAAAAGTGCTGTTTTGCTAAAAAAAGCATTTTCAAGCATTTTTGATCGTTGAAAAACCCTTCAAATAAAATAAAATAAAAACGAATAATAAAAAAAAATTTGTCGTTTTTTTGTTTTTTTTAGGCGGAAACGCAAAATTAAAGCTCAAAACGGGTGTTTTGCTAAAAAAAGCATTTTTAACATTTTAGATCGTTGGGAAAACGTTCAAATAGAAGCAATATTTAAAAAAAACGAATAATAAAAAATTTTTGTTTTTATGGTGTTTTTTTGCGTTTAAAAAGCAGATTAAAGCTCAAAAAGTGCTGTTTTGCTTAAATAAGCATTTTCAAGCATTTTGATCGTTTAAACCCTTCAAATAGACGAATATTAATAAAAAAAAAGAATAATAAAAAGTCGTTTTATGCTGTTTAGGCGTTAAAACGAGATTAAAGCTCAAAAAGGGAGTTTTTTAAAATAAGCATTTTCAAGCATTTTTGGGCGTTTAAATCGTTCAAATAGAAGCAATTTTTAATAAAAAAAGAATAATAAAAATTTCTTTTGTTTTTTTGTTTTTTACGCGTTAAAAAAGCAGATTAAAGCTCAAAAAGGGTGTTTTGCTAAAAAAAAGCATTTTCAAGCATTTTGATCGTTGAAATCGTTTAAATAAAACAAATTTTAAAACGAATAATAAAAATTCGCCCTTTTTTTGTTTTTTTTACGTTAAAAAGCAGATTAAAAACTCAAAAAAGGGTGTTTTGCTAAAATAAGCATTTTCAAGATTTTTTGATCGTTGAAATCGTTCAAATAAAAATATTAATAAAAAAAGAATAATAAAAATTCGTCGTTTTTGTTTTTTTACGCGTTAAAACGCAGATTAAAGCTCAAAAAGGGGGTTTTTTTGCTAAAATAACATTTTCAACATTTTGGGTCGTTGAAACGTTCAAATAAAACAATATTAATAAAAAAAGAATAATTTAAAAAAGTTTTTATGTTGTTTTACCCTTAAACGCAGATTAAAGCTCAAAATGTGCTGTTTTGCTAAAATAAGCATTTTTTAAGCATTTTAGATCGTTGAAATCGTTAAATAGACGCAATATTAATAAAAAAAGAATAAAAAAATTTTTGTCGTTTTTTTGCTGTTTTACGCGTTAAAAAAGCAGAATAAAAACTCAAAACGTCGGCAAAATAACTTTTAAGAATTTTAAAAA
>NW_027048994.1:0-6858 GCF_025399875.1 Dalotia coriaria
CTTTTATTTTTTAAAAAAATCTAAATGGAAAAGTGCTTATTTTTAAACAAAACCACGTTTGAGCTTTTAATCTGCGTTTTTTAAAGCGTAAAACAGCATAAAATGACAATTTTTATTATTCGTTTTTTATTAATAATTTCTTCTATTTGAACGATTTTCAACGATCTAAAATGCTTGAAAATGCTTATTTTAGCAAAACAGCACGTTTTGAGCTTTATTCCGTTTTAACGCGTAAAACAGATAAAACGACAAATTTTTTTATTCGTTTTATTTTATTGCGTCTATTTGAACGATTTCAACGATCTAAAATGCTTGAAATTGCTTATTTTAGCAAAACAGCACGTTTTGAGCTTTAATCAACGTTTAACGCGTAAAACAGCATAAAACTACGAAATTTTATTATTTGTTTTATTAAATTGCGTCTATTTGAACGATTTCAACGATCTAAAATGCTTGAAATGCTTATTTTAGCAAAACAGCACGTTTTGAGCTTTAATCTGCGTTTTAACGCGTAAAAGCATATAAAACAACAATTTTATTATTCGTTTTTATTAATAAGCTTCTATTTGAACGATTTCAGCGATCTAAAATGCTTGAAATGCCTATTTTAGCAAAACAGCACGTTTTGAGCTTTAATCTGCGTTTAACGCTAAACACATAAAAACGACGAATTTTTATTATTCGTTTTTATTAATATTGCCGTCTATTTGAACGATTTCAACGATCTAAAATGCTTGAAAATGCTTATTTTTTAACTTGAAACAGCACGATTTGAGCTTTTAATCTGCGTTTTAACGTAAACAACATAAAACGACGAAAATTTTTATTATTGGGTTTTATTAATACTTATCTATTTGAACGATTTCAACGATCCTAAATGCGAAATACTTATTTTAACCAAACAACACGTTTTGAGCTTTATTCTGCGTTTAACGCGTAAAACAGCTTTATAAAACGACGAAATTTTTTGTATTCACGTTTTTTTATTTTTATTGCGTCTATTTGAACGATTTCAACGATCAAAATGCTTGAAAATGCTTATTTTAGCAAAACAGCACGTTTTGAGCTTTAATCTGCGTTTTAACGCTGCGTAAAACAACATAAAAACGACGAATTTTTTGTTATTCGTTTTTTATTAATATTGCTTCTATTTGAACGACGATTTCAACGATCTAAAAGTACTTGAAAATGCTTATTTTAGCAAAACGCGCGTTTTACGGAAGGCTTTAATCTGCGTTTTAGCGCGTAAACAGCCATAAAACGACGAATTTTATTATTCGTTTTTTTTAATTAATATTGCTTCTATTTGAACGATTTCAACGATCATAAAATGCTTGAAAATGCTTATTTTAGCAAAGGCAGCGTTTGAGCTTTATTCTGCGTTTTTAACGCTGATGAAGCGACATAAAAACGACGAAATTTTTTAACAATTCGTTTTACGTTAATATTGCGTCTATTTGAACGATTTCAACGTCTAAAATGCTTGAAAATGCTTATTTTGGCAAGGCAGCACGTTTTGACAATCTGCGTTTTTAACGCGCAAACAGCATAAAACTGACGAATTTTTATTATTCGTTTTTTATTAATGTGCTTCTATTTAAACGATTTCGGCGATCTAAAATGCTTGAAAATACTTATTTAGCAAAACAGCACGTTTTGAGCTTTACAATCCTGCGTTTGCTTGCGTAAACAGCATAAAACGACAGAAATTTTTAGTATTGGTTTTAATATTGCTTCTATTTGAAGACGATTTCAACGATCTAAAATGGTTGAAAATGCTTATTTTAGCAAAACAGCACGTTTGAGAGCTTTAATCACGTTTTAACGCGTAAAGGCAAACATAAAACGACGGGTACTTTTAATGACTACGTTTTTATTAATATTGC
Source organism: Dalotia coriaria (assembly GCF_025399875.1). Classification (NCBI taxonomy): domain Eukaryota; kingdom Metazoa; phylum Arthropoda; class Insecta; order Coleoptera; family Staphylinidae; genus Dalotia; species Dalotia coriaria. Next base: position 1,887 of record NW_027048994.1, read on the forward strand.
ACGTCTATTTAGGAACGTTTCCAACGATCTAAAATGCTTGAAAATGCTTATTTTGCAGCAAAACAGCACGTTTTGAGCTTTATTCTGCGTTTAACGCGTAAAGCAGCATATAAAACGACAGAAATTTTTTTATTATTGTTTTTGTTTTATTTATATTTGAACGATTTCAACGATCTAAAAGCGAAAGTACTTATTTTAGCAAAACAGCACGTTTGAGCTTTTAATCTGCGTTTTAACGTGTAAAAACATGTATAAAACGACAAATTTTTTTATTATTCGATTTTTATTAATATTGCTTCTATTTGAGACAGATTCAACTTAAATGCTTTGAAATGTACATTTTGTAAAACAGCACGATTTGAGCTTTAATCTGCGTTTTAACGCGTAAAACAGCGCCAAAACGACGAAATTTTTATTCGTTTTATTAATATTGCGCGTCTATTTGGAACGATTTCAACGATCTAAATAGCGAAAATGCTTATTTAGCAAAACGGCACACGTTTTGAGAGCTTTATTCTGCACGTTTTAACGCCTAAGAGCAACATAAAAACGACGAAATTTTTATTATTCGTTTTTATTTTTGTTGCGTCTATTCGAAGACGATTTACGATCCCCTAAAATGCGAAAATACTTATTTTAGCAAAACAGCACGTTTGAGCTTTAATCTGCGTTTTACTTGCGGCCAAAACAGCATAAAACGACGAAATTTTTATTCGTTTTTATTAATAATTGCGCAATTGGCAGACGATTTCAGCGATCTAAAATGCTTGAAAATGCGCTTTATTTTAGCAAAAGACAGCACGTTTGAGCTTTAATCTGCGTTTTAACGCGTAAAACGGCGCATAAAACGGCGGAATTTTTATTATTCGTTTTTACGTATGTACAGCTTCTATTTGAACGATTTCAACGATCTAAAATGTTTGAAAATACTTATTTAACAAAACAGCACGATTTTGAGCTTTTAATCTGCGTTTTATCGTAAAACAGCATAAAACGACGATTTTTTATTATTCGTTTTTTATTATGTGATTCTATTTGAACGATTTCAACGATCTAAAATGCTTGAAAATGCTTATTTTAGCAAAACAGCACGTTGCAGGCTGTAATCTGCGTTTTAACTTGCCGTAAAACAGCATAAAAACGACGAATTTACATTATTGCGTTTTTATTAATGTGCGTCTATTTGAACGATTTCAGCAGTCCACAAATGCTTGAAAATGCTTATTTTAGCAAAACAGCACGTTTTGAGCTTTATTCTGCACGTTTTAACGCGTAAAACAGCATAAAACGACGAAATTTTTATTATTCGTTTTTTATTTTTATTTGCGTCTATTTGAACGATTTCAACGTCTAAAATGCTTGAAAATGCTTATTTTAGCAAAACAGCACGTTTGAGCTTTTAATCTGCGTTTAACGCCTAAAACAGCATAAGAAAACGACGAAATTTAATTATTCGTTTTTATTAATATGCTTCCTGTTGAACGAATTTCAACGATCTAAAATGCTTGAAAATGCTTATTTTAGCAAAACAGCACGTTTTGAGCTTTAATCTGCGTTTTAACGCGCTAAAACGGCATAAAACGACGCGAATTTTTATTATTCGTTTTTATTAATAATGCGTCTATTTGAACGATTTCAACGATCTAAAATGCTTGAAAATGCTTATTTTAGCAAAACAGCACGTTTGAGCTTTTATTCTGCGTTTAACGCGTAAAACAGCATAAAACGACGAATTTTTGGTATTCGTTTTTATTAATATTGCGTCTGGCCCAGACGATTTTACAAGCGATCTAAAATGGCAAAAAGAAAAGTAGCGACACGCTGACAGCACGTTTGAGCTTTATTCTGCGTTTTAACGCGTAAAACAGCAGCAAAACGACAGGAATTTTTGTATTCGTTTTTATTTTATTGCGCGCATTCTATTTGAACGATTTCAACGATCTAAAAGCTTGAAAAGTACTTATTTTTAGCAAAACAGCACGTTTTTTGAGCTTTAATCTGCGTTTTAACATTGAAACAGCATAAAACGGTAAATTTTTTATTATTCGTTTTTATTAATGGCCCGCTTCTATTTGAACAGATTCAACGATTTAAAATGCTAAAATTGCACTTATTTTAGCAAAACAGCGCGATTTGAGCTTTTAATCTGCGACGCTTGCGTAAAACAGCATAAAACGACGAAATTTTTATTATTCGTTTTTACAGTAATATTGCGTCTATTGAACGATTTCAACGATCTAAAATGCTTGAAAATGCTTATTTTAACAGCAAAACAGCACGTTTGCAGGCTTTATTCTGCGTTTTAACGCCTAAAACAACATAAAACGACAGAATTTTATTATTCGTTTTTTATTTTATTGCATCTATTCGAACGATTTCAACGATCTAAAAAGCTTGAAAATGCTTATTTAGCAAAACAACACGTTTTGAGCTTTAATCTGGATTTTAACGTGTAAAACAGCATAAAAACGACAAATTTTTTATTATTCGTTTTTATTAATATTGCTTCTATTTGAACAGATTCAACGATTTAAAATGCTTCAAAATGCTTATTTTAGCAAAACAGCTGCGATTTGAGCTTTTAATCTGCGTTTAACGCGTAAAACAGCATAAAAACGACAGAGAATTTTTATTATTCGTTTTATTAATATTGCGTCTGTTGGAACGATTTCAGCAGTCTAAAATGCTTGAAAATACTTATTTAGCAAAACAGCACGTTGCCAGGCTTTTATTCTGCGTTTAACGCCTAAAAAACAGCGCATAAAACGACGAAATTTTTATTATTCGTTTTTTATTTTTTGTTGCGTCTATTCGAGCGATTTCAACGATTAAAATTAGCGAAAATGCTTATTTTAGCAAAACAGCGTTTGAGCTTTTAATCGCGTTTTTAACGCGCGTAAAACAACGCATAAAAACGACGAATTTTTTATTATTCGTTTTTTTTATTAATATTAGCTTCTATTTGAACGATTTCAACTTGATCTAAAATGCTTGAAAATGCTTATTTTAGCAAAACAGCACGTTTTGAGAGGCTTTAATCCTTACTGCGTTTTTAACGCGTACAAAACAACATAAAAACGACGAAATTTTTGTTATTCGTTTTTTTTTATTAATGTACTTATTTGAACAATTTCCAACGATCCTAAAATGCTTGATAATACTTATTTTAGCAAAACAGCGCGTTTTGAGCGCAATCTGCGTTTTTAACGCGTGGAAAAACGCGCCAAAACAGCGAAGATTTTTTATTATTCGTTTTTTATTAATGGCCCAAGCTTCTATTTGAACGATTTCAACGATCTAAAATGTTTGAAAATGCTTATTTTAACAAAACAGCACGTTTTGAGCTTTAATCTGCGTTTTTAACTCGTAAAACAGCATAGAAACGACGATTTTTATTATTCGTTTTATTAATATTGATTCTATTTGAACGATTTCAACGATCTAAAATGCTTGAAAATGCTTATTTTAGCAAAACAGCACGTTTGTTTGAGCGCCAATCTGCGTTTTAACGCGTAAAACAGCATAAAACGACGAATTTTTATTATTCGTTTTTTATTAATATTGCGTCCTATTTGAACGATTTCAACGATCTAAAATGCTTGAAAATGCTTATTTTAGCAAAACAGCACGTTTTGAGCTTTATTCTGCGTTTTTAACGCGTAAAACAGCATAAAACGACGAAATTTTTATTATTCGTTTTTATTTTTATTTGCGTCTATTTGAACGATTTCAACGATCTAAAATGCTTGAAAATGCTTACATTTTAGCAAAACAGCACACACGTTTTGAGCTTTAATCTACGTTTTAACGCCTAAAACAACGCTAAAACGACGAAATTTTAATTATTCGTTTTTATTAATATTGCTTCTATTTGAACAATTTCAACGATCTAAAATGCTTGAAAATGCTTATTTTAGCAAAACAGCGTTTTGAGCTTTAATCTGCGGAATTTTAACGCGTAAAACAGCATAAACGACGAATTTTTATTCGTTTTTATTAATATTGCGTCTATTTGTGAACGATTTTCAACGTCTAAATGCTTGAAAATGCTTATTTTAGCAAAGGCAAGCACGTTTTTGAGCTTTTATTCTGCGTTTTAACGCGTAAAACAGCATAAAACGACGAAGATTTTTTATTATTCGTTTTTATTAATATTGCGTCTATTTGAACGGTTCAACGATCTAAAATGCTTGAAAATGTATTTTATAAAACAGCACGTTTTGAGCTTTATTCTGCGTTTTTAACGCCTAAAACAGCTTATAAAACGACGGGGAATTTTTATTATTCACGTTTTTATTTTTATTGCGTCTATTTGAACGATTTCAGCGATCACAAATGCTTGAAAATGCTTATTTTATGAAACAGCACGTTTTGAGCTTTAATCTGCGTTTTAACGCGTAAAACAGCATAAAACGGCGAATTTTTTATTATTCGTTTTTTATTAATGTAGCTTCTATTTGAACGATTTCAGCTTGATCTAAAATGCTTGAAAATGCTTATTTTAGCAAAACAGCACGTTTTGAGCTTTAATCTGCGTTTTAACGCGTAAAACAGCATAAAACGACAGAAATTTTATTATTCGTTTTTATTAATAATGCGCCTATTTGAACGATTTCCAGCGATCTAAAATGCTTGAAAATACTTATTTTAGCAAAACAGCACGTTTTGAGCTTTTAATCTGCGTTTAACGCGTAAAACAGCATAAAAACGGCAGTACGCATTATTCGTTTTTATTAATATTGCTTCTATTTGAACGATTTCAACGATCTAAAATGTTTGAAAATGCTTATTTAACAAAACAGCACGTTTGAGCTTTTAATCTTGCATTTTAACTCGTAAAACAGCATAAAAACGACGATTTTTTTATTATTCGTTTTTTTTATTAATATTGATTCTATTTGAACGATTTCAACGATCTAAAATGCTTGAAAATGCTTATTTTATATAAAACAGCACGTTTTTTTGAGCTGTA
>NW_027048995.1:0-6856 GCF_025399875.1 Dalotia coriaria
CACGTTTTGAGCTTTTAAACGGTTTTTAAAGCGTAAAACACATAAAACGCAAATTTTTATTATTCGTTTTTTTAATTTCGTCTTTTGAACATTTCAACGATCTAAAATGCGAAAATGTTTATTTTTAAAAAAAACGTTTGAGCAATCTGCGTTTTAACGCGTAAAAAACATAAAACGCGAAGTTTTTTATTCGTTTTTTTTTTAATGTTTCGTCTATTTAACGTTCAACGATCAAAATGCTTGAAAATGCATTTTTTTAAAAAAAGCCGTTTGAGCTTTATTCTGGTTTTTTAAAGCGTAAAAAAACATAAAAAAGAAAAATTTTATTTTCGTTTTATTTTTTTGCGTCTTTTGAACGGTTTCAACGATCTAAATCGAAAATGCTTATTTTAGCAAAACAGCACGTTTTTAACTTTAATCTGTGCTTTAACGCGTAAAGGCATAAAACGACGTTTTTTATTCGTTTTTTTTAATATTGCTTCTTTTGCGATTTCAACGATCTAAAATGCGAAAATATTATTTTAAAAACAGCACGTTTTGACTTTAATCTGCGTTTTAACGCCCAAAAAAGCAAGTTTTATTATTCGTTTTTATTTATTCTTCTTTGCACGATTTCAACGATCTAAAAAGCTTGAAAAAGCTTATTTTAAAAACAGCACTTTTGAGCTTTAATCTCGTTTTTAAAAGTAAAACGCATAAAAAAGACGAATTTTTTTTTTTTTCGTTTTTTTTTTAATTTGCCCTCTATTTGAACATTTCAACGATCTAAAATGCGAAAATGCTTATTTTAGCAAAACAGCTCGTTTTGAGCTTTATTCTGCGTTTTAACGCGTAAAACAACATAAAACGACAAAATTTTTATTATTCGTTTTATATTTTTATTGCGTCTATTTGAACAATTTCAACGATCTAAAAAGCTTGAAAATACTTATTTTAGCAAAAAAGCACGTTTTGAGCTTTTTAAACTGCGTTTTAACGCGTAAAACACATAAAACGACGAAATTTTATTTCGTTTTTATTAATATTGCTTCTATTTGAACGATTTCAACGATCTAAAATGCGAAAATGCTTATTTTAGCAAAACAGCACGTTTTTAGCTTTTTAAACTGCGTTTAACGCTAAAACAGCATAAAACGGCAAATTTTTATTATTCGTTTTTATTAATATTGCGTCTATTTGAACGATTTCAACGATCCAATGCTTAAAATTCTTATTTTAGCAAAACAGCTCGTTTTGAGCTTTTAATCTGCGTTTTAACGCGTAAAACAGCATAAAAAAGACGAATTTTTATTATTCGTTTTTATTAATATTGCTTCTATTTGAACGGTTTGAACGATCTAAAATGCTTGAAAATGTTTTTTTAGCAAAACAGCACGTTTTGAGCTTTAATCTGCGTTTTTAAAACGTAAAACAGCATAAAACGACGAATTTTTATTATTCGTTTTTATTAATATTGCGTCTATTTGAACGGATTTCAACGATCTAAATGCGAAATGCTTATTTTAGCAAAACAGCCCTTTTGAGCTTTAATCTGCGTTTTAACGCTAAAACAACATAAAACGACGAATTTTTTTTTATTCGTTTTTATTAATATTGCTCTATTTGAACGATTTCAGCGATCTAAATGCTTAAAAAAGCTTATTTTAGCAAAACAGCACGTTTTTAGCTTTATTCTGCGTTTTAACGCGTAAAACAGCATAAAACGACGAATTTTTATTATTCGTTTTTATTAATATTTCGTCTATTTGAAAGGTTTACGATCTAAAAAGCTTGAAAATCTTATTTTTAAAACAGCCCTTTTGAGCTTTAATCTGCGTTTTAACGCGTAAAACAGCATAAAAACGACGAATTTTTATTATTCGTTTTTTTTAATATTGCTCTATTTAAACGATTTCAACGATCTAAAATGCTTGAAATGCTTATTTTAGCAAAACGCCGTTTTGAGCTTTAATCTGCGTTTTTAAAGCGTAAAACAGCATAAAACGACGAAATTTTATTATTCGTTATTTATTATATTGCTTCTATTTGAACATTTCAACGATCTAAAATGCTTGAAAATGCTTATTTTAGCAAAACAGCCGTTTTTAGCTTTAATCTGCGTTTTAACGCGTAAAACAATAAAACGACGAATTTTTTATTATTCGTTTTTTTTAATATTGCGTCTATTTGAACGATTTCAACGATATAAAATGCTTGAAATGCTTATTTTAGCAAAACAGCACGTTTTGAGCTTTTTAAACAGCGTTTTAACGCGTAAAACACATAAAAACGACGAAATTTTTTTTTATTCGTTTTATTAATATTGCGTCTATTTGAACGATTTCAACGATCTAAAATGCTTGAAAATGCTTATTTTTGCAAAACAGCCGTTTGAGCTTTAATCTGCGTTTTAACGCGTAAAACAGCATAAAACGACGAATTTTTATTATTCGTTTTTTATTATTGCTTCTATTTGAACGATTTCAACGATCAAAATGCTTATTTTAGCAAAACAGCACGTTTGAGCTTTAATCTGCGTTTTAACGCGTAAAACAGCATAAAACGACGAATTTTTTTATTCGTTTTTTATTAATATTGCTTCTATTTGAACGATTTCAACGATCTAAAATGCTTGAATAAAGCTTATTTTAGCAAAACAGCACGTTTTGAGCTTTTTAAACTGCGTTTTTAACGCGTAAAACAGCATAAAACGACGAATTTTTATTTTTGTTTTTATTAATATTGCGTCTATTTGAACGGTTTTAACGATCTAAAATGCTTGAAAATGCTTATTTAGCAAAACAGCACGTTTTGAGCTTTAATCTGCGTTTTTAAAGCGTAAAACAGCATAAAAACGACGAATTTTTTATTATTCGTTTTTTTTTAATATTGCTTCTATTTGAACGATTTCAACGATCTAAAATGCTTGAAAATCTTATTTTAGAAAAAAGCACGTTTGAGCTTTATTCTGCGTTTTAACGCGTAAAACAGCATAAAACGACAAATTTTATTATTCGTTTTTTTTAATTTGCTCTATTTAAACGATTTCAACGATCTAAAATGCTTGAAAATGCTTATTTTAGCAAAACAGCACGTTTTGAGCTTTAATCTGCGTTTTAACGCGTAAAACAGCATAAAAATGACGAATTTTTATTATTCGTTTTTATTAATTTGCTTCTTTTTAAAAGATTTCAACGTCAAATGCTTGAAAATGCTTATTTTAGCAAAACAGCACGTTTTTTAGCTTTAATCTGCGTTTTAACGCGTAAAACAGCATAAAAACGACGAATTTTTTTTTATTCGTTTTATTAATATTGCGTCTATTTGAACGATTTCAACGATATAAAATGCTTGAAATGCTTATTTTAGCAAAACAGCACGTTTTGAGCTTTTTAAACAGCGTTTAACGCGTAAAACAGCATAAAACGACGGGAAATTTTTATTCGTTTTTATTAATATTCGTCTATTTGAACGATTTCAACGATCAAAATGCTTGAAAATGCTTATTTTAGAAACAGACGTTTGACTTACCGTTTAACCGTAAAACAATAAAACGGAATTTTTATTATTGTTTTTATTAATTTGCGTTTTTAACGTTTTAAAGGTTTTTTAAAAACTTTTTTAAAAGGATTTAGAAAAGCTTTTTAAGCTAAAAAGATAAAAACGAATTTTTTTTCTTTTTTTAAATTTTTTCCTTTTAAAAAAATTTAAATCTTTTTAAAATCTTTTTTGAAAAACCCCGTTTTAGCTTAATTTCTTTTGCAAAACAAAAAACGTTTTTTTTATTCGTTTTTTTTTTTAAAGTTTATTTTAAATTTAACGTTTTAAAAGGGGTGTTATTTCCAAACATTTGATTTAAATTTCCCGCCGTTTTTTAAAGCTAAAAAAACCTAAAACGGGAAAATTTTTTTTTTTTTTTTTTTAAAATTTGCTTCAACGATTTAAACTAAAATTTTTAAAAAGCTTATTTTTAAAAAAAGCACGTTTTGAGCTTTTTAATGGTTTTTAAAAATAAAACGAAAATTTTTTTTTTTTTTTTTTTTTTTTGGGGTTTTCTAAAATGCTTGAAAATGCATTTTTTGAAAAAACCCCTTTTTAGCAATCTGCGTTTTTTTAAAGCTAAAACCATAAAACGACAAAATTTTTATTATTCGTTTTTATTAATATTGCGTCTATTTGAACGATTTCAACGATCTAAAATGCTTGAAAATGCTTATTTTAGCAAAACAACACGTTTTGAGCTTTATTCTGCGTTTAACGCGTAAAACAGCATAAAACGACGAAATTTTTATTATTCGTTTTTATTTTTATTGCGTCTATTTGAACGATTTCAACGATCTAAAATACTTGAAAATGCTTATTTTAGCAAAACAGCACGTTTTAACGCGTAAAACAGCATAAAACGACGAATTTTTATTATTCGTTTTTATTAATATTGCTTCTATTTGAACGATTTCAACGATCTAAAACGCTTGAAAATGCTTATTTTAGCAAAACAGCACGTTTTGAGGCTTTAATCTGCGTTTTTAACGCGTAAAACAGCATAAAACGACGAATCTTTTATTATTCGTTTTTATTAATATTGCTTCTATTTGAACGATTTCAACGATCTAAAATGCTTGAGAATGCTTATTTTAGCAAAACAGCAGGTTTTGAGCTTTAATCTGCGTTTTGACGCGTAAAACAGCATAAAACGACGAAATTTTTATTATTCGTTTTTATTTTTAGTGCGTCTATTTGAACGATTTCAACGATCTAAAATACTTGAAAATGCTTATTTTAGCAAAACAACACGTTTTAACGCGTAAAACAGCATAAAACGACAGATTTTTTATTATTCGTTTTTTTATTAATATTGCTTCTATTTGAACGATTTCAACGATCTAAAACGCTTGAAAATGCTTATTTTAGCAAAACAGCACGTTTTGAGCTTTAATCTGCGTTTTAACGCGTAAAACAGCATAAAAACGACGAATTTTTATTATTCGTTTTTATTAATATTGCTTCTATTTGAACGATTTCAACGATCTAAAATGCTTGAGAATGCTTATTTTAGCAAAACAGCAGGTTTTGAGCTTTAATCTGCGTTTTGACGCGTAAAACAGCATAAAACGACGAAATTGTTATTATTCGTTTTTATTAATATTGCGTCTATTTGAACGATTTCAACGATCTAAAATGCTTGAAAATGCTTATTTTAGCAAAACAGCACGTTTTGAGCTTTAATCTGCGTTTTAACGCGTAAAACAGCATAAAACGACGAATTTTTATTATTCGTTTTTATTAATATTGCTTCTATTTGAACGATTTCAACGATCTAAAATGCTTGAAAATGCTTATTTTAGCGAAAACAGCACGTTTTGAGCTTTTAATCTGCGTTTTAACGCGTAAAACAGCATAAAAATGACGAATTTTTATTATTCGTTTTTTATTAATATTTGCTTCCATTTAACGATTTCAACGATCTAAAATGCTTGAAAATGCTTATTTTAGCAAAACAGCACATTTTGAGCTTTAATCTGGAACAACGCGTAAAACAACATAAAACGACAAATTTTTATTATTCGTTTTTTTTATTAATATTGCACGTCTATTTGAACGATTTCAACGATCTAAAACGGCAGAAAATGCTTATTTTAGCAAAAACAGCACGTTTTGAGCTTTAATCTGCGTTTTAACGCGTAAAACAGCATAAAAACGACGAATTTTTATTATTCGTCTTTTATTAATATTGCTTCTATTTGAACGATTTCCAACGATCTAAAATGCATGAAAATGCTTATTTTAGCAAAACAGCACGTTTTGAGCTTTATTCTGCGTTTTAACGCGTAAAACAGCATAAAACGACGAAATTTTTTATTATTCGTTTTTCATAATATTGCACGTCTATTTGAACGATTTCAACGATCTAAAATGCTTGAAAATGCTTATTTTAAACCAGCACGTTTTGAGCTTTAATCTGCGTCTTAACGCGTAAAACAGCATAAAATGACGAATTTTTGTTATTCGTTTTTATTAATATAGCTTCTATTTAAAACGATTTCAACGATCTAAAAATGCTTGAAAATGCTTATTTTAGCAAAACAGCGCGTTTTGAGCTTTAATCTGCGTTTTAACGCGTAAAACAACATAAAAACGACGAAATTTTTATTATTCGTTTTTTATTAATATTGCTTCTATTTGAACGATTTCCAACGATCTAAAATGCTTGAAAATGCTTATTTTAGCAAAACAGCACGTTTTGAGCTTTAATCTGCGTTTTAACGCGCAAAACAACATAAAAACATTGACGAGATTTTTTATTATTCGTTTTTTTTTATTAATATTGCTTCTATTTGAACAATTTCAACGATCTAAAATGCTTGAAAATGCTTATTTTAGCAGCAAAACAGCACGTTTTGAGCTTTTAATCAGCGTTTTAGCGTAAAACAACATAAAAACGACGAAATTTTATTATTCGTTTTTTATTAATATTGCGTCTATTTGAACGATTTCAACGATCTAAAATGCTTGAAAATGCTTATTTTAGCAAAACAGCACGTTTTTGAGGTTTTTAAACTGCGTTTTAAACCCCGAAAAAAACATAAAAAGGCGAATTTTTTATTATTTTTGTTTTTTTTAATATTTGCTTATTTTTAACGATTTCAACATTTTAAAATGCTTGAAAATGCTTATTTTGGCAAAACAGCACGTTTTGAGCTTTAATCTGCGTTTTCCTTAAAAAAGCATAAAACGACGAATTTTTATTAATTTTTTATTAATTTTTGTTTTATTTGAACGATTTCAACGATCCCAAAATGCTTGAAAATGCTTGTTTGGCAAAAAAAGCACGTTTTATTTTTAAAACCCCGCGTTTGGGGTAAAACGCATAAAAAAG
>NW_027048996.1:0-6842 GCF_025399875.1 Dalotia coriaria
TTTTAAACATTTCGTTTCCAAAAAAGCTTAAAAGCATTTTAAAAAAAATTTTTTGGAAAAAAAAATTTTTTTTTTTATTTTTGTTTTAAGCTAAAAAAACCAAAAAAGCAAATTTTTTTTTTTTGTTTTTATTAAATTCGTTTTTAAGTTTTTAAAGATTAAAAAACTTAAAATGCTTTTTTAAAAAACCCCTTTTTAGCATTTGGGTTTTTCGCGTAAAAAAATAAAACGAAAAATTTTTTTTTTTTTTTATTTTTTTTTATTTGCATTTAACGGAAAAAGGGGGTCTTATTTTAAAAAAGCCTTTTTTTTGCAACGCGTTTTAAGGTAAAAAAACCTAAAAAGCAAATTAGGTTTTTTTAATTTTTTTTTAAAACCAAACCCCAAAGTTAAAATCTTATTTTCAAAAACCAAAACTTTTTGGGTTTTTAAAGCTAAAAAAGTTAAAAAAAAAATTTTTTTTATTTTTTTTTTCTTTTTAAAGATTTCAACGATTAAAATGCTTGAAAATGCTTTTTTAGCAAAACAGCACGTTTTGATTTTTTTGCGTTTTAAAAAAAACTAAAACGAAAAAAATTTTTTTTTTTTTTTTTTTATTTGGGTTTAACGGGTTTAAAATCTTAAAATGTTTTTTTAAAAAGCCTTTTTTGGGAACCTTTTAAACGTAAAAACAAAAAAAAACGAATTTTTTTTTTTTTTTTTTTTTCCCTATTTGAACGATTTCAACGAAAAAGTTAAAATGTTTTTTGAAAAAGGGTTTTTAGCAACCGTTTTAAGCTAAAAAAACCTAAAAAAGCGGGGAAAAAACGTTTTTTTTATTCGTTTTTAATTTTCCATTAAAATTTAAAATCTTATTTTTAAAAAATTTTTTGGGATTTGGTTTTTTCGTAAAAAAGCTAAAAAAAAAAAATTTTTTTTTTTTTTTTTGGGCTATTTGAACGATTTCAACGATTAAAATGCTTGAAAATGATTTTGCAAAAACCTTTTGGTTTTTTTTTAAAAAAAAAAAAAAAAATTTTTTTTTATTAATTTTTTATTTGGTTTAAGGTTAAAAAAAATTTTAAAAATTTATTTTTGGTTTTAACGCGTAAAAAAAAAAAAAACGACAAATTTTTTTATTTTTTTATTAATATTGCGTTTTTTTGAACGATTTCAACGATCTAAAATGCTTGAAAATGCTTATTTTAGCAAAACAGCACGTTTTGAGCTTTTAATCTGCGTTTTAACGCGTAAAACAACATAAAAACGACCGATTTTTATTGTTTGTTTTTATTAATATTGCTTCTATTTGAACGATTTCAGCGATCTAAAATGGCGAAAATGTATTTTTTAGCAAAACAGCACGTTTTGAGCTTTAATCTGCGTTTTAACGCGAAACAGCATAAAAACGACGAATTTTTTTATTATTCGTTTTTATTAATGTGCGTCTATTTAAACGATTTCAACGATCCTAAAGTAAGCGAAAATGCTTATTTTATGGAAACAGCGTTTGAGGCTTTAATCAGCGTTTTAACGCAATGAAAACAGCATAAAACGACGAAATTTTTATTATTCGTTTTATTAATATTGCGTCTATTTGAACGATTTCGGCGATGCAAATGCTTGAAAATGCTTATTTTTAGCAAAATAGCACGTTTGAGCGCAATCTGCGTTTTAACGCGTAAAACAGCAAAAAACGACGAATTTTTTATTATTCGTTTTTATTAATATTGCTTCTATTGAACGATTTCAACGATCTAAAATGCTTGAAAATGCTTATTTTAGCAAAACAGCACGTTTGTAGGCTTTATTCTGCGTTTAACGCACGTAAAACAGCTTATAAAAACGACAGAAATTTTTATTATTCGTTTTGTTTTTGTACGTCTATTTGGTGCGGGTTCAACGATCTAAAATGCTTGAAAATGCTTATTTTAGCAAAACAGCACGTTTTGAGCTGTAATCTGCGTTTTAACGCACGTAAAACAGCATAAAACGGCGAAATTTTATTATTCGTTTTATTAATATTGCGTCCATTTGAACGATTTCAACGATCTAAAATGCTTGAAAATGCTTATTTTTAGCGAAACAGCACGTTTTGGTAATCCTGCGCGTTTTAACGCGGAAAACAGCATAAAAACGACGAATTTTTATTATTCGTTTTTTATTAATATTGCTTCTATTTGAACGTTTTAAGCGATCTAAAATGCTTGAGGGTGCTTATTTTAGCAAAACAGCACGTTTTGAGCTTTTAATCTGCGTTTAACGCGTAAAACAGCATAAAACGACGAATTTTTATTATTCCGTAATATTGCTTCTATTTGAACGATTTCAGCGATCTAAAATTAACTGAAAATGCTTATTTTTTAGCAAAACAGCACGTTTTGAGCTTTTAATCTGCGTTTTAACGCGAAAACAGCATAAAAACTTGACGAATTTTTGTATTCGTTTTATTAATATTACTTGCGTCTATTTGAACGATTTCAACGATCTAAAATGTAGAAAATGCTTATTTTAGCAAAACAGCCCTTTTGAGCTTTAATCTGCGTTTTAACGCGTAAAACAGCATAAAAACGACGAATTTTATTATTCGTTTTATTAATATTTAACTCTATTTGAAGACGATTTCAACGTTCGTCTTGAAAATGCTTATTTGAAACGGCACGTTTTTGAGCTTTATTCTGCGTTTAACGCGTAAAACAACATAAAAACGACAGGTATTATTATTCGTTTTATTAATATTGCGTCCTGTTGAACGATTTCAACGATCTAAAATGCTTGAAAATGCTTATTTAGCAAAACAGCACGTTTACACAGGCTTAATCTGCACCATTTTCAACGCGATAAAGGCAACATAAAACGACAGAGATTTTTGGTATTCGTTTTTATTAATATTGCTTCTATTTGAACGATTTCAACGATCTAAAATACTTGAAAATGCTTATTTTAGCAAAACAGCATGTTTTGAGCTTTAATCTACGTTTTTAACGCGTAAAACAGCAACATAAAAACGACGATTTTTTTTATTATTCTATTTTAATTAATATTGCTTCTATTTGAACGATTTCAGCTTGATCTAAAATGCTTGAAATGCTATTTTAGCAAAACAGCACGTTTGAGCTTTAATCTGCGTTTAACGCGTAAAAGAGCAACATAAAACGACGAATTTTTATTATTTGTTTTTTGTGTGGCTTCTATTTGAACGATTTCGGCGATCAAATGCTTGAAAATGCTTATTTTAGCAAACAACGTTTGAGCTTTTAATCTGCGGTTTTAACTTGCGTAAAACAGCTTATAAAACGACGATTTTTGTTATTCGTTTTTATTAATGTGCGTCTATTTAAACGATTTCCAACGATCTAAAATGCTTGAAAGATACTTATTTTAGCAAAACCAAGCACGTTTGTGCTTTAATCAACGTTTAACGCGTAAAACAGCACTCTAAAAACGACAGAATTTTATTATTCGTTTTTATTAATATTACACGTCTATTTGAACGATTTCAACGATCTAAAATGCTTGAAAATGCTTATTTAGCAAAATAACTTACGTTTTGAGCTTTAATCGCGTTTTAACGCGTAAAACAGCAAAAACGACAGATTTTTATTATTCGTTTTTATTAATATTAGCTTCTATTTGAACGATTTCAACGATCTAAAATGCTTGAAAAATGCTTATTTTAGCAAAACAATAGCACGTTTTGAGCTTTTATAATCTGCGTTTTAACGCGTAAAACAGCATAAAACGAGCAGGAATTTTTATTATTCGTTTTTATTAATATTGCGTCTGTTGAACGATTTCAACTTGATCTAAATGCTTAGAAAATGCTTGAGCACAGCAAAACAGCACGTTGCAGAGCTTTATTCTGCGTTTTGTAACGCGGCAAAACAGCACCTAAAACGACGAAATTTTTATTGTCGTTTTTTATTTTTGTGCGTCTATTTGAACGATTTCAACGATCACAAATGCTTGAAAATGCATATTTAGCAAAACAACACGTTTTGGCGACTTTTAATCACGTTTAACGCTAAAGAACATAAAAACGACGGAAATTTTTATTATTCGTTTTAGTAATATTTACTTCGGCCCCGAACGATTTCAACGATCTAAAATGCTTGAAAATTTATTTCGCTGAAACAGTACGTTTTTGAGCTTTTAATCTGCGTTTAACGCGTAAAACAACATAAAAACGGCAGATTTTAGTATTTGTTTTATTAATGTGCGTCTGGCTGAACGTTCAACGATCTAAAATGCTTGAAATGCTTATTTAGCAAAACAGCGTTTTGAGCTTTATTCGCGTTTTAACGCGTAAAACAGCATAAAACGACGAATTTTTTATTATTCGTTTTTTATTAATGTACGTCTATTTGAACATTTCTTGATCTAAAATGCTTGAAAATGCTTATTTTGTAGCAAAACAGCACGTTTTGAGCTTTAATCTGCGTTTTAACGCGTAAAACAGCATAAAACGGCAGAAATTTACCATTATTCGTTTTTTTTAATATTGGCTTCTATTTGAACGATTTCCAACGATCGATGGCGAAATGCTTATTTTAGCAAAACAGCGCGTTTGAGCTTTTAATCTGCGTTTTTAACGCGTGAAACAGCATAAAACGACGAAATTTTACTGTATTCGTTTTATTAGTAATTGCGTCTATTTGAACGATTTCAACGATCCTAAAATGCTTGAAATACTTATTTTAGCAAAAGCAGCGCGTTCAAAACGACGAAATTTTATTATTTGTTTTTATTTTTGTGCGTCTATTTGAACGAATTTCAACGATCTAAAAGCTTGAAAATGCTTATTTTAGCAAAACAGCACGTTTTGAGCTTTAATCGGCGATTTTAACGCGTAAACAGCATAAAACGACGAATTTTTATTATTCGTTTATTAATGTGAAAAGCCTATTTGAACGGTTTACCAACGATCACAAATGCTTGAAAATACTTATTTTAGCAGCAAAGCAGCACGTTTTGAGCTTTAATCTGCGTTTTTAACGCGTAAAACAACATAAAACGCGGCGAATTTTTATTTATTCGTTTTTTTTTTTTATTAATGGCGAAACTCTAATTTGGACAGTTTCCGATCCTAAAATGCTTGAAAATGCTTATTTTTGTAAAAGAGCAGCACGTTTTTGAGCTTTAATCTGCGTTTAACGCGTAAAACAGCATAAAACGACGGATTTTTATTATTCGATTTTTATTAATATTGCGTCTATTTGAACCGGTTTCCAGCAGTCAAAATGCTTGAAAATGCTTATTTTAGCAAACGGCACGTTTTGAGCTTTTAATCCTGCGTTTTAGCACGTAAAACGGCATAAAGGCGATGACAGATTTTTATTATTTCGTTTTTTTTATTAATGTTGCATCTATTTGAGGAACAGTTTCAACGATCCTGATAGCGAAAATGCTTATTTTAGCAAAACAGCAGCGTTTGAGCTTTATTCTACGTTTTAACGCGTAAAACAACATAAAACATTGAAATTTTATTATTTGTTTTATTTTTATTTGCGTCCATATTTGGGAACGAAGATTTCCAACTGATCACAAAATGCGCTTGAAAGTACTTATTTTTAGCCAAAACAGCATGATTCGGCTTTTTAATCTGCGTTTTAACGTAAAACATCATAAAACGACAGGGGAATTTTGTATTCGTTTTTATTAATGTGCTACGTCCTATTTGAACGATTTCAACGATCTAAAATGCTTGAAAATGCTTATTTTAGCAAAACAGCACGTTTGAGCTTTGATGCCGCGTATTAACGCGTAAAACAGCATAAAATGAGCGAAATTTTTATTATTCGTTTTTATTTTTATTGCGTCTATTTGAACGATTTCAGCGATCTGGAAGTAGCGAAAATGCTTATTTTAGCAAAACAGCCGTTTTGAGGCAATCTGCGTTTTAACGGCAAAACAGCATAAAACGGCGAAATTTTTTTTTATTCGTTTTTTATTAATATTGCTTCTATTTGAACGATTTCAACGATCAAAATGCGAAAATGCTTATTTTAGCAAAACAGCACGTTTTGAGCTTTAATCTGCGTTTTAACGCGTAAAACAGCATAAAACGAGAATTTTTTTTTTCGTTTTTATTAAATTCTCTATTTGAACGATTTCAACGATCTAAAATGCTTGAAAATGCTTATTTTAGCAAAACAGCACGTTTTGGCAATCTGCGTTTTAACGCGTAAAACAGCATAAAACGAGATTTTATTATTCGTTTTTATTTAAAATTGCTTCTATTTGAACGAAATTTTAACGATCTAAATGCTGAAAATCTTATTTTAGCAAAACAGCACGTTTGAGCTTTAATCTGCGTTTTACGCGTAAAACACATAAAACGCGAATTTTATTATTCGTTTTTTAATTGCTCTATTTGAACGTTCAACGATTAAAATGTGAAATCTTATTTTTGCAAAACAGCACGTTTGAGCTTTATCCTTTCGCGTAAAACACATAAAACGCGATTAGTATTCTTTTATTTTTTTCGTCTTTGAACGTTTCAACGATCTAAATGCTTGAAAATGTAAGCAAAAACCGTTTGAGCTTTATCTGCGTTTCGCGAAGGAAAACAAAACGAGAATTTTATCGTTTTTTATTTCGTCTTTGGCGAAGTTTTAATCCAAACAGAAATCTTATTTACAAAACACCTTTGGGCTTTTCCGTTTAACGCGTAAAACACATAAACGGATTTTTATTCGTTTTTATTTAATAGCTTCTATTTAACGATTTCAACGATTAAATGCGAAAATTATTTTAGCAAAACACGTTTGAGCTTTAATCTCGTTTAACGTAAAACAGCATAAAAACGACGAATTAATTCGTTTTTATTTATTGTCTATTTGACGTTTCGCGATCTTGAAAAA
>NW_027048997.1:0-6830 GCF_025399875.1 Dalotia coriaria
ACGATTTAAAATCTTGAAAATGCTTATTTTTTGCAAAACAGCACGTTTTAGCTTTTTAAACTGCGGGTTTAACGCGTAAAAAAGCATAAAACGACGAAATTTTTATTATTCGTTTTTTTTTTTTTATTGGGGTCTATTTGGGAAAGATTTCAACGATCCCAAAAAACTTGAAAAAAGCTTATTTTAGCAAAACAGCCGTTTTGAGCTTTAATCTGCGTTTTGGGGTAAAACAACATAAAAACAAAATTTTTTTTATTCGTTTTTTTTTTAATAATTTCGTCTAATTTTTAACGTTTTAACGATCTAAAATGCTCGAAAATGCTTATTTTTTGCAAAACAGGGGTTTTGAGCTTTTGCCGTTTTAACGCGTAAAACAATAAAAACGGCGAATTTTTTTTTATTCGTTTTTTTTTTAATTTCTTCTATTTGAACGAAATTTCCCCGATCCCAAAATGTTTTTAAAATGCTTATTTTTTGCAAAAAAGCCGTTTTTAGCATTCTGCGTTTTTTAAAGGTTTAAAAAAGCATAAAAAAGACGAAATTTTTTTTTATTCGTTTTTTTTTTTATTGGGGTCTATTTGAACATTTTAACGATCTAAAATGCTTGAAAAAAAGCTTATTTTAGCAAAACAGCACGTTTGAGCTTTAATCTGCGTTTTTAAAGCGTAAAAAATTTTAAAACGACGGGGAAATTAAAATTTGTTTTTTTTAAATTTCGTTTTTTGAACGATTTCCCAAAGATCTAAAATGCTTGGGAAAATTCTTATTTTAGCAAAACCAGCACGTTTTTAGCTTTAATTTCGTTTTAACGCGTAAAACAAAAAATAAAAACGACAGATTTTTTTTTTATTCGTTTTTTTTTAATATTTGCTTCTATTTGAACGTTTCCCCCGATCTAAAATGCTTGAAAGGGGAATTTTTAGCAAAACAGCACGTTTTTAGGCTTTAATCTGCGTTTTAATGCGTAAAACATCATAAAACGACCGAATTTTTTTTTATTCCCTTTTTTTTAATATTGCTTCTATTTGAACGATTTCCCAAAGATCTAAAATGCTTGAAAATGCTTATTTTAACGAAACAGCACGTTTTTAGCTTTAATCTGCGTTTTTTAAATCGTAAAACAGCGCCGCCAAAAGCAAATTTTTTTAAAATTTGTTTTTATTGCCTAAGCTTCTATTTGAACGATTTCCCAAAGAAACTAAAATGCTTGAAAAAGCTTATTTTAAAAACAGCACGTTTTGAGCTTTAATCTGCGTTTTTAACGCGTAAAGGCATAAAAAAGACGAAATTTTTTTATTATTTGTTTTTAAAATTTAAAATTGCTTCTATTTAAACGTTTTAACGTCTAAAAAAGCTTGAAAATGGGTTTTTTAGCAAAAACAGCCCTTTGAGCTTTAATCTGCGTTTTAAAATCGTAAAAACAACATAAAAACGGCAATTTTTTTTTTATTCCCTTTTTTTTTAATTTGCGTCTATTTGAATGATTTCAACGATCTAAAATGCTTGAAAATCTTTTTTTTTAAACAAAACGGGACGTTTTTTAGCTTTTTAAACTGCGTTTTAACGCGTAAAACAGCATAAAACGGCGAAATTTTTTTTTATTCGTTTTTTTTTTTTTAAAAGTTTGCCTATTTTAACGGTTTCAACGATCTAAAATGCTTGAAAATGCTTTTTTAGCAAAAAAGGACGTTTTGAGGGTTTTTAAACCCCGTTTTAACGCGTAATACAACCTAAAACGGCGGGTTTTTTTTTTTCGTTTATTATTAATATTACTTCTATTTTGAACGATTTCGCGATCTAAAATGCGCTTTGAAAATGCTTATTTTTCGCCGACGGCGTTTGAGCTTTAATGCGTTTAACGCGTAAAACAGCATAAAAACGACGAATTTTTATTATTCGTTTTATTAATGTTGCTTTAAAGTTGGAACGTTTCCAACGATCTAAAATTAACGAAAATGCTTATTTTAGCAAAACGGCACGTTTTGAAGGCTTTAATCTGCGTTTTAATGCGTAAAACATCATAAAGCGACGAATTTTATTATTCGTTTTTATTAATATTACATTTTCCTGTTGCGGGCGATTTCAACGTCAAATGCGAAAATACTTGTTTAACGAAACGGCACGTTTGAGGCTTTTAATCTGCGTTTTAACTCGGCAGCATAAAACGACCGAGGTACGAGCTATTCGTTTTATTAATATTGCTTCTGTTTAGAACGTTTCAACGATAGAATGCGTACTTATTTTAGCAAAACTTAGCGTTTTGAAGGCTTTAATCTGCGTTTTAACTTGCGTAAAACAACATAAAAACATTGAATTTTTTATTATTCGTTTTTATTAATATTACGTCTATTTGAACGATTTCAACGATCTAAAATGCTTTGAAAATGCTTATTTTAGCAAAGGCGGCACGTTTTGAGCAATAAGTTTAACGCGTAAAGGCAGCATAAAACGGCGAATTTTTTATTATTCGTTTTTATTAATATTACTTCTATTTGAAAGACGTTTAACGATCTAAAATGGCAGAAATTAAGCGCTGCAAAACAGCACGTTTTGAGCTTTTAATCCTGCGTTTAATGCGTAAAACATCATAAAAAGCGACGGGTACATTTATTCGTTTTTTATTAATATTGTTTCTATTTGAACATTTCAACGATGGAAAATGCTTGAAAATGCGCTTATTTTGAAACGGCACGTTTTGAGCTTTAATCTGCGTTTTAACTCGTAAAAGCGGCAAGAAACGTGGGTACATTATTTCGTTTTATTAATGGCAAAAGCTTCTATTTGAACGATTTCAGCGATCTAAAATGCTTAAAGCCGCCATTTTAGCAAAACAGCACGATTTTGAAGGCTTTAATCTGCGTTTTAACGCGTAAAGGCAGCATAAAACGACGAATTTTTATTGATACGTTTTATTTAATATTGCGCGTCTATTTGAACGATTTCAGCGATCGGTAGCGGAAATTCTTTATTTTAGCAAAACAGCACACGTTTGGGCTTTTTAATCGCGTTTTAACGCGTAGAGCAGCATAAAAACGACTGAATTTTTACAGCCAGATTTTTTAATTAATATTGAACTGCGGGTTTCGCGTTAAGTAGCGTGGCGTTTGGCAGGCGGCGTTTGACTTTAATCTGCGTTTTAGCGGGAGCATAAAATGACGAATTTTTATTATTCCGTTTTATTAATATTGGCGCTTCTATTTGGCGTTTAACGATGGAAATGCGCTGAAAGTACTTATTTTGCCAGCAAAACGGCACGTTTTGAGGCTTTAAATCTGCGTTTTAACGCGTAAAACAGCATAAAACGACGAATTTTTTTATTATTGTGTTTATTAATAAATTTGCGTCTATTTGAATGGTTTCAACGATCTAAAATGCTTGAAAGTACTTGTTTCAACATAAAACAGCACGTTTTGAGCTTTAATCTACGTTTTAACGCGTAAAACAGCATAAAACGGCCCAGGGGGTACACCATTATTCGTTTTTTTTAAATATTGCTTCTATTTGAACGATTTCAACGATCTAAATCACTTGAAATGCTTATTTTTTAGCAAAACAGCACGTTTTTGGGCTTTAATCTGCGTTTTAACGCGTAAAACAGCACATAAAACGACAGATTTTTTTGTATTGTTTTATTAATCGTGCGTCTATTTGAACGATTTCAACGTCTAAAATTTAGCGAAAGTACTTGTTTAGCAAAACAGCACGTTTGAGGCTTTGTGCGTTTAGCGCGTAAAGGCAACATAAAACGACGAAATTTTTATTGTTCGTTTTTATTTTATTGCGTCTATTTGAACGTTTCAACGATCTAAAAGCTTGAAATGTATTTTTAGCAAACAGCACGTTTTGGGCTTTAAATCTGCGTTTTAACGCGTAAAACAGCATAAAACGACGAATTTTTATTATTCGTTTTTTTTATTAATATTGCTTCAATTTGAACGATTTCAACGATTTAAAATGCTTGAAAATGCTTATTTTAGCAAAACAGCACGGTTGAGCTTTAATCTGCGTTTTAACGCGTAAAACAGCATAAAACGACAGGGGTACATTATTCGTTTTATTTTTATTGCGTCTGGCTGGAAACGATTTCAACGATCTAAAAGCGAAAATGCTTATTTTAGCAAAACCGGCACGTTTGGGCTTAATCAGGTTTAACAGCGTAAAACAGCATAAAAGAAACGACAGAAATTTTATTATTCGTTTTATTAATATTTGCGTCTATTTGAACGATTTCAAAGCGATCTAAAATGCTTGAAAATGCTTAACAGCAAAACAGCACGTTTTGAGCTTTAATCTGCGTTTTAACGCGTAAAACAACATAAAACGGCGATTTACACAGTATTCGTTTTTTTTTATTAATATTGCTTCTATTTGAACGATTTCAACGATCTGAAATGTTTGAAAATGCACTTATTTTACAGCAAAACAGCACGTTTTGAGCTTTATTCTGCGTTTTCTTACTTGTAAAACAACTTTAAAACAGCGAAATTTTCAGTATTGGTTTTATTTTTATTGCACGTCTATTTGAACGGTTTACAATCTAAAATGCTTGAAAATGCTTATTTTAGCAAAGCGGCATTTTGAGCTTTAATCTACTGAATTTTAACGCAATAAAACAACGAAACGACGAATTTTTATTATTCGTTTTTATTAATATTGCGTCTATTTGAACGATTTCAACGATCTAAAATGCTTGAAAGTAGCTATTTTAAGCGAAAACAGCACATTCTGAGCTAATGCGTTTTGACGCGTAAAACAGCATAAAACGACGAATTTTTTTATTATTCGTTTTTATTATGTACTTCTATTTGAACGATTCAACGATCTAAAATGCTTGAAAATGCTTATTTTTAGCAAAACAGCGCACGTTTTGAGCTTTAATCTGCGTTTTAACGCGTAAAACAGCATAAAAACGACAGGAATTTTTATTATTCGTTTTTATTAATATTGCGTCTATTTGAACGGTTTCAACGATCTAAAATGCTTGAAAATGCTTATTTTAGCAAAACAGCACGTTTGAGGTTTAATCTGCGTTTTGGCGTAAACGAAGCATAAAACGACGAATTTTTTATTATTCGTTTTTATTAATATTGCTTCTATTTGAACGATTTCAACGATCTAAGTAGCGAAAATGCTTATTTTAGCCAAA
The DNA here is from genome assembly GCF_025399875.1 of Dalotia coriaria. Classification (NCBI taxonomy): domain Eukaryota; kingdom Metazoa; phylum Arthropoda; class Insecta; order Coleoptera; family Staphylinidae; genus Dalotia; species Dalotia coriaria. The sequence continues at coordinate 5,147 of NW_027048997.1, forward strand.
ACAGCACGTTTGAGCTTTAATCTGCGTTTAACGCGTAAAACAGCATAAAACGACAAATTTTTAATTATTCGTTTTTATTTAATGACGCTTCTATTTGAGCAGTTTTCAACGATCTAAAATTCTTGAAAATGCTTATTTTAGCAAAACAGCACGTTCAGGCTTTAATCTGCGATTTAATGCGTAAAAACATCATAAAAGCGACGAATTTTTATTATTCGTTTTTATTAATATTTGCTTCTATTTGGAACGGTTTCAGCGATCTAAAATGCTTGAAAATGCTTATTTTGCAAAAATTTTGGGTTTAATTCTTCATTTGAACGGTCAAAGACTAAAACGCGAATTTTTTTTTGAATAACTTCTCTTTATCGATTTAACGTAAAATCTAAAAGCGAGCTTATTTTAGCAAAACGCACGTTTGAGCTTTTAATCGCGTTTTAACGTAAAACAGCTATAAAACGCGATTTTAATATTCGTTTTATTTTTTTTCTCATTTGAACGTTCAACGATTAAAATGCGAAAACTTATTTTAGCAAAACAGCACGTTTGAGCAATCCGTTTTCGCTAAAAAAAGCAAAAAAAGACGATTTTTTTTTATTCGTTTTTTTTTAATATTGCTTATTTGAAAGTTTCCCCGATTTAAAATGCTTGAAAATGTTTTTTTAGCAAACAGCACGTTTGACTTTTCTGCGTTTTTAACGCGTAAAAACCCTAAAAGACGAAATTTTTTTATTCGTTTTTTTTTTTTGGTTTTTGGGGCGATTTCAACGATCTCTTTAAAAAGCTTATTTTGAAAACAGCACGTTTGAGCTTATTTTGCGTTTTTAACGCGTAAACAGCATAAAAGACGAAATTTTTTTTTTTCGTTTTTTTTTTTGCTCTATTTGAACATTTCAACGATTAAAAGCGAAAACTTTTTGCAAAACAGCACGTTTGGCTTTAATCTGCGTTTTAGCGTAAAAAAAACCCTAAAACGACGAATTTTTTTTTATTCGTTTTTAAATTTGCTTTTATTTGAACGTTTAACGATTTAAAATGCGAAAATGCTTATTTTGAAAACAGCACGTTTGAGCTTTTTCTGCGTTTTTTAACCCTAAACAGCATAAAAAAGCGAAATTTTTATTATTGTTTTATTAATATTTCTCTATTTGAACATTTTCAACGATCTAAAATGTTGAAAATGCTTATTTTTGCAAAACAGCATTTTTAGCTTTTTTTCCCCTTTTTAAAGCGTAAACAGCATAAAAAAAGGCGAATTTTTTATTATTCGTTTTATTTTTTCTTTTATTTGGATTTCAACGTCTAAAATGTTTTTAAAACTTTTTTGCCGCACGTTTTGAGCTTTTTTTCTGCGTTTTTAACGCGTAAAACACAAAAAACAAAATTTTCGTTTTTTTATTTTTATTGCTCTTTTGAACGATTTCAACGATCAAAATGGAAAAACTTATTTTAGCAAAACAGCACGTTTTGAAAATCTGCGTTTTAACCCTAAAAAAGCATAAAACGACGTTTTTTTTTTTTCGTTTTATTAATATTGCTTTTATTTGAACGATTTCACGATCAAAAAGTTTAAAATGCTTATTTTAGCAAAAAAAGCCCTTTTGAGAATCTGGTTTTAACGCGTAAAACACATAAAACGACAAATTTTTATTATTCGTTTTTATTAATATTGCTCTATTTGAAATTT
>NW_027048998.1:0-6828 GCF_025399875.1 Dalotia coriaria
GTTTTAACGCGTAAAAAAGATAAAACAAAAAAGTTTTTTTTATTCTTTTTATTTTGCTTTATTTGAAGATTTAAGCAAAAAACCCTTTTAGTTTTTTTGCAAAAAAGCATTTTAACCGTTTTTAAATAAAACTAAAAACAGAAAATTTAAATTTTTTTTTTTAAAATTTCTTATTTTTAACGATTTAAATTTTTAAAAAATTAAAATTTTTTTAAACAAAAACACGTTTTTTTTTAATTCTTTTAAGCTAAACAAAAACACTTTTTAAATTCTTTTTAAAAATTTTTATTTGAAAAAATTTCAAAATTGGTTTAAAAAAGCTTTAAAAAAAAATTTTTTAAAAACCAAATTTTTTTTAATTGCGTTTTGCTAAAACACAAAAAAAGGGAAATTTTTTTACGGGTTTTTTTTTTAAATTTCGTTTTTAAGTTTAACACTAAAACGAAAAATATTATTTGAAAAAAGCCTTTTGACTTTTCCGTTTTAAGCTAAAAAGCATAAAAAAAAGAATTTTTTTAAAAGCTTTTAATTTTTCATTTGAACGATTAAACGATCTAAAAGCTAAATTTATTTTTAAAGCTCTTTTGAACAAATTTCCCTTTCTAAATGTGAAAATTTTTTTACAAAACCCTTTTTTGTTTTTAATTTGCGTTTTTAACGGTTTAAAAAACTAAAATTTAATTTTTTATTTTTTTAAAAGTTTATTTAATTTCGTTTAAAGTGTAAAAAGCATAAGACAAAAATTTTGTTTTTTAATTGCTTCTTTAATTTGAAACGTTCAACAAAGCTTTAAAAATTCTTTTTTAAAGCCTTTTGAGTTTAACCCTTAAGCTTTAAAAAGCATTTAAAAGACAAATTTTCTTTTATTTTAACGCTAACAGATTAACGACAATTTAAAAATTTTTTAAAAAATTTTTTATTTAACCGTTTCTAACGTTAAAAGCTAAAAGCTAATTTTTAAAAACCCTTTTATTTAAATTTTTTTAACGATTAACACTAAAACGAAATTTTATTTTGTAAAAATTTTGGCTTTTAACGGTTTAACGCTAAAAAGCTTAAAAAGCATTTTAAAACGGTTTTAAATTTTTTAAATTTAAGTTTCAACGACAAAAGCTAAAAGATAATTTTTAAAACAGCCTTATTTATTCGTTTTTGAAACGATTAAACAAAATTTTTAAAATTCTTTTAAAAGCTTTATTTAACGTTTTAACGGTTAAAAGCTTAAAAAAAATTTTTTATAAAACCCGTTTTATTTAATTGCGCTTTTAACGTTTTAAAAACTAAAAACGAAATTTTTTTACCAAAATTTTGAGCTCTCTTTTAACGTTAAACGATAAAAAGCGAAATTTTTATTTTGGATTTTGAGCTTTAAATTTTCGTTTAACGCGTAAAAACGCAGCGCACCACGAAATTTTATTATTCGTTTTTATTAATATTATGTCTACGGAACGATTTCAACGATCTAAAATGCCGTACCGATTATTTTAGCAAACACACGTTTTGAGCTTTAATCTGCGTTTCGCAAAAACAGCATAAAAACGATCTAATTTTTAATTATTCGTTTTATTAATACGCCTACTGGAACGATTTCAACGCGATCTAAAAATGCTGAAAATGCTTATTTTGTGCTAAACAGCACGTTTTGAGTTTAACCGCCAACGCGTAAAACAACAGCATAAAAAGCGACGAACGCATTATTCGCTTTTTATTAATATTGCGTCTATTTGAATGATTTCAACGATCTAAAATGCTTGAAAATGCTTATTTTAGCAAAACAGCACGTTTTGAGCTTTAATCTGCGTTTTAACGCGTAAAACAGCATAAAACGACGAAATTTTTATTATTCGTTTTTATTAATATTGCGTCTATTTGAACTATTTCAACGATCTAAAATGCTTGAAAATGATTATTTTAGCAAAACAGCACGTTTTGAGCTTTTAATCTGCGTTTTAACGCGTAAAACAGCATAAAACGACGAATTTTTATTATTCGTTTTTATTAATATTGCTTCTATTTGAACGATTTCAACGATCTAAATGCTTGAAAATGCTTATTTTAGCAAAACAGCACGTTTTGAGCTTTAATCTGCGTTTTAACGCGTAAAACAGCATAAAACGCGAAATTTTTATTTTTCGTTTTTATTAATATTACGTCTATTTGAACGATTTCAACTATATAAAATGCTTGAAAATGATTATTTTAGCAAAACAGCAGGTTTTGAGTTTTAATCTGCGTTTAACGCGTAAAACAGCACAAAACGACGAATTATTTATTATTCGTTTTATTAATATTGCTTCTATTTGAACGATTTCAACGATTTAAAATGCTTGAAAATGCTTATTTTAGCAAAACAGTACGTTTTGAGCTTTAATATGCGTTTTAACGCGTAAAACAAGCATAAAACGACGAAATTTTTTATTCGTTTTTATTAATATTGCGTCTATTTGAACGATTTCAACGATCTAAAATGCTTGAAAATGATTATTTTAGCAAAACAGCACGTTTTGAGCTTTAATCTGCGTTTTAACGCGTAAAACAGCATAAAACGACGAATTTTTATTATTCGTTTTTATTAATATTTTCTATTTGAACGATTTCAACGATCTAAAATGCTTGAAAATGCTTATTTTAGCTAAACAGCACGTTTTGAGCTTTAATCTGCGTTTTAACGCGTAAAACAGCATAAAACGACGAAATTTTTATTATTCGTTTTTATTAATATTGCGTCCCATTTGACCGATTCAACGATCTAAAATGCTTGAAAATGATTATTTTAGCAAAACAGCACGTTTTGAGCTTTTAATCTGCGTTTTAACGCGTAAAACAGCATAAAACGACGGGAATTTTTATTATACGTTTTATTAATATTGCTTCTATTTGAACGATTGCAACGATCTAAAATGCTTGAAAATGCTTATTTTAGCAAAACAGCACGTTTTGAGCTTTTTAAACTGCGTTTTAACGTGTAAAACAGCATAAAAAAGACGAAATTTTATTATTCGTTTTTATTAATATTGCGTCTATTTGAACGATTTCAACGATTTAAAATGCTTGAAAATGATTATTTTAGCAAAACAGCACGTTTTGAGCTTTAATCTGCGTTTTAACGCGTAAAACAACATAAAAACGACGAATTTTTATTATTCGTTTTTTTATTAATATTGCTTTATTTGAACGATTTCAACGATCTAAAATGCTTGAAAATGCTTATTTTAGCAAAACAGCACCTTTTGAGCTTTTAATCTGCGTTTTAACGCGTAAAACAACATAAAACGACGAATTTTTATTATTCGTTTTTATTAATATTGCCCCCTATTTGAACGATTTCAACGATCTAAAAAAGCTTGAATATGATTATTTTTAGCAAAACAGCACGTTTTGAGCTTTAATCTGCGTTTTAACGCGTAAAACAGCATAAAACGACGAATTTTATTATTCGTTTTTAGTATTCCCCTTTTTATTAATATTGCGTCTATTTGAACGATTTCAACGATCTAAAATGCTTGAAAAAAGCTTATTTTAGCAACACAGCACCGGTTTTAGCTTTAATCTGCGTTTTAACGCGTAAAAAAAAGCATAAAAAAAGACGAAATTTTTATTATTCGTTTTTTTAAAATTTTCGCCCCCCGGGAAAGATTTCAACGATCTAAAAAGCTTGAAAATGATTATTTTAGCAAAACAGCACGTTTTGAGGGTTTAATCGGTTTTTTAAGCGTAAAACAGCATAAAAAAGGGCGGGGAATTTTTTCCCTTTTTTTTAATATTGCTTCTATTTGAACGATTTCAACGATCCAAAAAAGCTTGAAAATGCTTATTTTAGCAAAACAGCACCCCCGGGGCTTTTAATCTGCGTTTTTTTAAAGCGTAAAACAACATAAAAAAGACAAATTTTTTTTTCCCTTTTTATTAAAAAATTGCGTCTATTTTTTAACCCATTTCAACGATTAAAAAAGCTTGAAAATGATTATTTTAGCAAAACAGCACGTTTTTAGTTTTAATCTGCGTTTTAACGCGTAAAACGGATAAAACGACGAATTTTTATTATTCGTTTTTATTAATTTGCTTTCTATTTGAACGATTTCAACGATCTAAAATGCTTGGAAAAAAGCTTATTTTAGCAAAAAAAGCACGTTTTTAGTTTTTTAAACTGCGTTTTTAAAGCGTAAAACCCGCATAAAAAAAGACGGGGCCATTATTCGTTTTTTTTTAATTTGCGTCTATTTGACCGATTTCAACGATCTAAAAAAGCTTGAAAATGATTATTTTAGCAAAACAGCACGTTTTATTTTAATCTGCGTTTTTAAAGCGTTCAGCATAAAAAGACGAATTTTTTTTTATACGTTTTTTTTTAATATTTTCTTCATTTGAACGATTTCAACGGTCCAAAAAAGTTTTAAAAAAGCTTAAATTTTTGCAAAAAAAGCACGTTTTGAACTTTTTAAACTGCGTTTTTAAAGCGTAAAAAAGGGATAAAACGACGAAATTTTTTTATTCGTTTTTTTTAAATTTTCGTCTATTTGAAAAGGGTTTCAAACGATCCAAAATGCTTGAAAATGATTATTTTAAACAAAACAGCAATTTTGAGCTTTTTAAACTGCGTTTTAACGCGTAAAAACAGCATAAAAACGACGGGAATTTTTTTTTTTATTTGTTTTTATTAATATTGCTTCTATTTAAAAGATTTCAAAAGATCTAAAATGCTTGAAAATGCTTATTTTTTGCAAAACAGCACGTTTTGAGCTTTAATCTGCGTTTTAACGCGTAAAACAACATAAAAAAAGACGAAAATTTTTTTTTATTCGTTTTTAAATTTAAAATTTTCGTCTTTTGAACGATTTCAACGATTTAAAATGCTTTTAAAAAGATTATTTTAAAACAAAACAGCCCTTTTTAGGAATCTGCGTTTTAACCCCGTAAAACAGCATAAAACAGAAATTTTTTTTATTCGTTTTTTTTTTTATTGCTTCTATTTGAACGATTTCAACGATCTAAATTGCTTGAAAATGCTTATTTTAACAAAAAAGCACGTTTTTTAGTTTTTAAACTGCGTTTTAACGCGTAAAACAGCATAAAAAAAGGAAAATTTTTTTTTATTCGTTTTTATTAATATTGCGTTAATTTTCCCATTTCAAAAATCAAAATGCTTGAAAAAAGATTATTTAAAAAAAACAGCACGTTTTTAGCTTTTTAAACTGCGTTTTAACGCGTAAAACAGCATAAAACGGGCGAATTTTTATTATTCGTTTCTTATTAATATTGCGTCTATTTTTAAAGATTTCAACGATCTAAAATGCTTTAAAAAGCTTTTTTTTAAAAACAGCACGTTTTGAGCTTTAATCTGCGTCCCGCTAAAAAAAAAGCATAAAAAGACGGGAAAATTTTTTTAAATTTGTTTTTATTAATATTTGCGTCTATTTGAACGATTTTAAAAAATCAAAATGCTTGAAAATTTATTTTAGCAAAGCGGGGCCCTTTTGAGCTTTTTAAACTGCGTTTTAGCAAAAAAGGCAAAAAACGGGCGAATTTTTAATTTTCCCTTTTTTTTAATATTTTTTTCTATTTGAACGAAATTTTAACGATCTAAAATGCTTTAAATTTTTATTTTGCCAAAACAGCACGTTTTTTAGCAATCGGGTTTGGGGTAAAACGGGATAAAAAAGGCAAAATTTTTTTTATTCGTTTTTTTTTTAATATTGCGTCTATTTGAAAAATTTTGACGATCTAAAAAAGCTTGAAAAAGATTATTTTAGCAAAAAAGCACGTTTTAATTTAATCTGCGTTTTAACCCTAAAAAAGCATAAAAAAGACGAATTTTTTATTATTCGTTTTTTTTAATATTGCTTTATTTGAACGATTTCAACGATCTAAAATGCATGAAAATGTTTTTTTTAGCAAAACAGCACGTTTTTTAGCTTTTTTTCTGCGTTTTTTAAAGCGTAAAACGGCATAAAAAAAGACGAAATTTTTTTATTCCCTTTTTTTTTTAATATTGCGTCTTTTGGGAAACCCTTTCAACGATCTAAAATGCTTGAAAATGATTATTTTAGCCAAAAAAAGCACGTTTTGAGGGTTTTTTAAACTGCGTTTTAAGCTTTAAAAAAACATAAAAAAGACAATTTTTATTATTCGTTTTTTTTAATATTTCTTCTATTTGAACGGGTTTCAACGATCTAAAATGCTTGAAAAAAGCTTTTTTAGCAAAAACAGCACGTTTTTAGTTTTTAATTTTGGTTTTTAACCCCAAAACAGCATAAAACGACGAAATTTTATTATTCGTTTTTTTAATATTGCGTCTATTTGAACGATTTCAACGATCTAAAATGTTTTAAAATGAAATTTTGCAGGGAAAAAAGACGTTTTTTTTTTTGCTTTTAATTTGCGTTTTTTAAAGGGTTAAAAAGCTTTTAAAAGAGAAAAGCACCCTTTTGGTTTTTCTTAATATTTTTTTGTTTTTGGCCACCAACATCTTTTAAAAAGTTTTAAAAACTTTTTTAAAAACAAAGAAAAGTTTTTGAAAGTTTAAATCTTTCGTTTTATTTTAAAAAACCGAAAAACCAATTTTTTTTTATTTTTTTTAAAAATTTCTTTCTTTTGAACGGTTTTAACATTTTAAAGAAAAAATTTTTTAGGAAAAAAACAAGTTTTGAGTTTTAACTGGTTTTGCTTTTTAAACATTTAAAAAACAGCCTTTTTTTTTTTTATTTTTGGTCTATTTAAACCCCCTTTTAAAACCCAAAATGCTTTTAAAATTTTAAAAAATTTTTTTTAATTTCTTTTTAAAAAAACCTGGTTTTTTTTTTTTAAATAAAAAACTAAAAACGAAAAATT
>NW_027048999.1:0-6818 GCF_025399875.1 Dalotia coriaria
TTTTTTTGGTTTTTTCGTTCAAAAAAACGTATTTGTAATAAAATTTCGTCGTTTTTTTTGCTGTTTTTGCAAAACGCAGATTAAACTCAAATCGTGCTGTTTTGCCAAAATAAGCTTTTGAAGCATTTTAAATCGTTGAATTCGTTCAATAGAAGCAATATTATTAAAAAACGAATAATAAAAAATTTGTCGTTTTTATGCTGTTTTACGCGTTAAAACGCAGATTAAAACTCAAAACGTGCTGTTTTGCTAAAATAAGCATTTTCAAAACATTTTAGATCGTTGAAATCCCTTCAAATAGACGCAATATTAATAAAAACGAATAATAAAAATTCGTCGTTTTTATGCTGTTTTTCGCGTTAAAAAGCGGGTTAAAACTCAAAACGTGCTGTTTTGCTAAAATAAGCATTTTCAAGCATTTTTTGATCGTTGAAATCGTTCAAATAGACGCAATAAAATAAAACGAATAATAAAAATTTCGTCGTTTTTATGCTGTTTTACGCGTTAAAACGCAGAAAAAAGCTCAAAACGTGCTGTTTTGCTAAAATAAGCATTTTCAAGCATTTTAGATCGTTGAAATCGTTCAAATAGACGCAATATTAATAAAAACGAAATAAAAAATTTCGTCGTTTTTAATGCTGTTTTTTCGCGTTAAAACGCAGATTAAAGCTCAAATCGTGCTGTTTTGCTAAAATAAGCATTTTCAAGCATTTTAGATCGTTGAAATCGTTCAAATAGAAAATATTAATAAAACGAATAATAAAAATTCGTCGTTTTTTATGCTGTTTTACGCGTTAAAACGCAGATTAAAAGCTCAAAACGTGCTGTTTTTTCTAAAAATAAGCATTTTCAAGCATTTTAGAAAGCTGAAATCGTTCAAATAGACGCAATATTAATAAAAACGAATAATAAAAAATTCGTCGTTTTATGCTGTTTTACGCGTTAAAACGCAGATTAAAGCTCAAAACGTGCTGTTTTGCTAAATAAGCATTTTCAAGCATTTTGTGATCGCTGGAAATCGTTCAAATAGACGCCAAATAAAAAATAAAACGAATAATAAAAGTTTCGTCGTTTTTATGTTGTTTTGCGCGTTAAAACGCAGAATAAAAGCTCAAAACGTGCTGTTTTTGCTAAAATAAGCATTTTCAAGCATTTTAGATCGTTGAAATCGTTCAAATAGACGCAATATTAATAAAAAAAAACGAATAATAAAAATTTCGTCGTTTTATGCTGTTTTACGTTAAAACGCGATTAAAAGCTCAAATCGTGCTGTTTTGCTGTACCAAGCATTTTCAAGCATTTTAGATCGTTGAAATCGTTCAAATAGAAGCAATAATATTAATAAAACGAATAATAAAAAATTCGTCGTTTTTATGCTGTTTACGCTAAAACGCAGATTAAAAGCTCAAAATGCGCTGTTTTGTTAAAATAAGCATTTTCAAGCATTTTAGATCGTTGAAATCGTTCCGCCAAATAGACGCAATATTAATAAAAACAAATAATAAAATTTCGTCGTTTTATGCTGTTTTACGCGTTAAAACGCTGATTATAGCTCAAACGTGCTGTTTTGCCAAAAATAAGCATTTTCAAGCATTTTAGATCGTTGAAATCGTTCAAATAGACGCAAATATTAATAAAACGAATAATGTACCTTCGTCGTTTTATGCTGTTTTACGCGTTAAAACGCAGATTAAAAGCCTGCAAAACGCTGTTTTACAAAATAAGCATTTTCAAGCATTTTAGATCGTTGAAAATCGTTCAAATAGAAGTAATATTAATAAAAAAACGAATACCAAAAAATTCGTCGTTTTTATGCTGTTTTTACGCGTTAAAACGCAGATTAAAGCTCAAACGCTGTTTTGCTAAAATAAGCATTTTCAAGCATTTTAGATCGCTGAAATCGTTCAAATAGACGCAATATTAATAAAACAAATAATAAAATTTCGTCGTTTTATGCTGTTTTACGCGTTAAAACGCTGATTAAAGCTCAAAACGTGCTGTTTTGCTAAAATAAGCATTTTCAAGCATTTTAGATCGCTGGAAATCGTTCAAATAGACGCAATATTAATAAAAAACGAATAATAAAAAATTCGTCGTTTTTATGCTGTTTTACGCGTTAAAACGGTGATTAAAGCTCAAAAACGTGCTGTTTTGCTAAAAATAGGCATTTTCAAGCATTTTAGGATCGTTGAAATCGTTCAAATAGAAGTTAAATATTAATAAAAACGAATAATAAAAATTCGTCGTTTTTATGCGTTGTTTTACGCGTTAAAACGCAGATTAAAAGCTCAAACGTGCTGTTTTGCTGCTAAATAAGCATTTTCAAGCATTTTGATCGTTGAAATCGTTCAAAATAGAAGCAATATTAATAAAAACGAATAATAAAAATTTCGTCGGTTTTATGCTGTTTTACGCGTTAAAACGCAGATTAAAAGCTCAAAAAACGTGCTGTTTGCTAAAATAAGCAATTTCCAAGCATTTTAGATCGTTACCGTTCAAATAGACGCAATATAAATAAAAAAAAAACGAATAATAAAAATTTCGTCGTTTTATGCTGTTTTACGCGTTAAAACGCAGAATAAAGCTCAAAACGTGCTGTTTTGCTAAAATAAGCATTTTCTGCCATTTTAGATCGTTGAAATCGCGTTCAAATAGAAGCAATATTAATAAAACGAATAATAAAAAATTCGTCATTTCTATGCTGTTTTACGCGTTAAACGCGCAGATTAAAGCTCAAACGTGCTGTTTTGCTGCTAAAATAAGCATTTTCAAGCATTTTAGATCGTTGAAATCGTTCAAATAGACGCAATATTAATAAAAAAACGAATAATAAAAATTTCGTCGTTTTTATGCTGTTTTACGCGTTAAAACGCAGATTAAAGCTCAAACGTGCTGTTTTGCTAAAATAAGCATTTTCAAGCATTTTAGATCGTTGAAATGTTCAAATAGAAGCACATAATAAAAAACGAATAATAAAAATTTCGTCGTTTTATGCTGTTTTACGCGTTAAAAACGCAGATTAAAAGCTCAAAACGTGCTGTTTTGCTAAAATAAGCAATTTCAAGCATTTTAGATCGTTGAAATCGTTCAAATAGACGCAATAAAATGAAAACGAATAATCGCAATTCGTCATTTTTATGCTGTTTTACGCGTTAAACGCAGATTAAAAGCTCAAAACGTGCTGTTTTGCTAAAATAAGCATTTTCAAGCATTTTAGATCGTTGAAAATCGTTCAAATAGACGCACATTAATAAAAACGAATAATAAAATTTCTTCGTTTTATAAGTTGTTTTACGCGTTAAAAACGCAGATTAAAGCTCTCAAAACGTGCTGTTTTGCTAAAATAAGCATTTTCAAGCATTTTAGATCGTTGAAATCACGTTCAAATAGAAGCACATTAATAAAAACGAATAATAAAATTCGTCGTTTTATGCTGTTTTACGCGTTAAAACGCAGATTAAAGCTCAAACGCTGTTTTACAAAATAAGCATTTTCAAGCATTTTAGATCGTTGAAATCGTTCAAATAGACGCAATAAAAATAAAAACGAATAATAAAAATTTCGTCGTTTTATGCTGTTTTACGCGTTAAAACGCAGATTAAAGCTCAAATCGTGCTGTTTTGCTAAAATAAGTATTTTGAAGCATTTTAAATCGTTGAATCTGTCTTCAAATAGAAGCAATATTAATAAAACGAATAATAAAAATTTGTCGTTTTTATGCTGTTTTTATTACCGTTAAACGCAGATTAAGCTTAAACGTGCTTGCTAAAAATAAGCATTTTCGCTTTTAGGTCGTTGAAATCGTTCAAATAGACGCAATAAAAATAAAACGAATAATAAAAATTTCGTCGTTTTATGTTGTTTTACGCGTTAAAACGCAGAATAAAAGCTCAAAAAAACGTGCTGTTTTGGTAAATAAGCATTTTCAAGCATTTTAGATCGTTGAAATCGTTCATTAAATAGACGCTAAATATTAATAAAAACGAATAATAAAAATTCGTCGTTTTATGTTGTTTTACGCGTTAAAACGCAGAGATTAAAAGCCTCAAAATCGTGCTGTTTTCATAAAATAAGCATTTTCAAGCATTTTAGATCGTTGAAATCGTTCAAATAGACGCAATATTAATAAAAGCGAATAATAAAAATTCTGTCGTTTTATGCTGTTTTACGTTAAAACGCAGATTAAAGCTCAAATCGAGCTGTTTTGCTAAAATAAGCATTTTCAAGCATTTTAGATCGTTGAAATCGTTCAAATAGAAGCCAAATATTAATAAAAACGAATAATAAAAAATTCGTCGTTTTATGCTGTTTTACGCGTTAAAACGTAGATTAAAGCTCAAACGTCCTGTTTTGCTAAAATAAGCATTTTCCAGCATTTTTAGATCGTTGAAATCGTTCAAATAGACGCGCAATATTAATAAAAACGAATAATAAAAATTCTCCTTGTCGTTTTATGCTGTTTTACGCGTTAAAACGCAGATTAAAAGCTCAAAACGCGCTGTTTTGCTAAAATAAGCATTTTCAAGCATTTTAGGATCGTTGAAATCGTTCAAATAGAAGCACAATATAATAAAACGAATAATAAAAATTCGTCGTTTTATGCTGTTTTACGCGTTAAATCGCAGGATTAAAGCTCAAACGTGCTGTTTTGCTAAAATAAGTTACTTTCAAGCATTTTAGATCGTTGAAATTGTTCAAATAGACGCGCAATAAAAATAAAAAAAACGAATAATAAAAAATTTCGTCGTTTTAATGCGCTGCTCTTTACGCGTTAAAAACGCAGAATAAAAGCTCAAAACGTGCTGTTTTGCTAAAATAAGCATTTTCAAGCATTTTAGATCGTTGAAAATCGTTCAAATAGACGCAATATTAATAAAAAAACGAATAATAAAATTTCGTCGTTTTATATCGGCGTTTTACGCGTTAAAACGCTGATTAAAGCTCAAAACGTGCTGTTTTGCTAAAATAAGCATTTTCAAGCATTTTTAGATCGTTGAAATCGTTCAAATAGACGCAATATTAATAAAAACGATAAATGCGTACCCGTCGTTTTTATGCTTTCGTTTTACGCGTTAAAATCGCTGATTAAAGCTCAAAACGTGCTGTTTTGCTGTGTCAGTACTTTCAAGCATTTGTGATCGTTGGAAATTACCGTTCAAATAGACGCAATATTAATAAAAACGAATAATAAAAAAATCTGTCGTTTTAGTGCTGTTTTACGCGTTAAAACGCAGATTAAAGCTCAAAACGTGTGCTGTTTTGCTGCGCCAGGCATTTTCAAGCATTTTAGATCGCGTTGAAATCGTTCAAATAGCTAATATTAATAAAAACGAATAATAAAAAAATTGTCGTTTTATGCTGTTTTACGAGTTAAAAACGCAGATTAAAAGCTCAAAACGTGCTGTTTTGCTAAAATAAGCATTTTCAAGCATTTTAGATCGTTGAAACTGTTCAAATAGAAGCAATATTAATAAAAAAACGAATAATAAAAATTTCGTCGGTTTTATGCTGTTTTACGGGTTAAAACGCAGATTAAAAGCCTCAAACGTGCTGTTTTGCTAAAATAAGCATTTTCAAGCATTTTAGATCGTTGAAATCGTTCAAATAGAAGCAATATTAATAAAACGAATAATAAAAATTTCGTCGTTTTTTATAAGCTGTTTTACGCGTTAAAAACGCAGATTAAAGCTCAAAACGTGCTGTTTTGCTGCTAAAATAAGCATTTTCAAGCGTTTTAGATCGTTGAAATCGTTCAAATAGAAGCAATATTAATAAAACGAATAATAAAAAATTCGTCGTTTTTATGTTGTTTACGCGTTAAAAACGCAGATTAAAAGCTCAAAACGTGCTGTTTTGCTAAAATAAGCATTTTCAAGCATTTTAGATCGTTGAAATCGTTCAAATAGACGCAATATTAATAAAAAAAACAAAATAATAAAAAATTTCGTCGTTTTATGCTGTTTTACGCGTTAAACGCTGGATTAAAGCTCAAAACGTGCTGTTTTGCTGCAACAAGCATTTTCAAGCATTTTTAGATCGCTGAAATCGTTCAAATAGACGCGCAATATTAATAAAAAACGATAAATAAAAAAATTCGTCGTTTTATGCTGTTTTACGCGTTAAAACGCTGGATTAAAGCCTTCAAACGTGCTGTTTTGCTAAAATAAGTATCAAGCATTTTAGATCGTTGAAATCGTTCAAATAGACGCAAATATTAATAAAAAAAAACGAATAATAAAAATTCGTCGTTTTTATGCTGTTTTACGCGTTAAACGCAGATTAAAGCTCAAAACGTGCTGTTTTGCTAAAATAGGCATTTTCAAGCATTTTGTAGATCGTTGAAATCGTTCAAATAGAAGCAATATTAAAAAAAGGAATAATAAAAAATTCGTCGTTTTTATGCTGTTTTACGCGCGTTAAAACGCAGATTAAAAGCTCAAACGTGCTGTTTTGCTAAATAAGCATTTTCAAGCATTTTAGATCGTTGAAACCGTTCAAAAAGAAGCAATATTAATAAAAAACGAATAATAAAAAATTCGTCGTTTTTATGCTGTTTTACGCGTTAAACGCAGATTAAAAGCTCAAAACGTGCTGTTTTATGCTAAAAATAAGCAATTTCAAGCATTTTAGATCGTTGAAATCGTTCAAATATTTACCAAAAAATCAAAACGAATAATAAAAAATTTCGTCGTTTTGCCGTTTTACGCGTTAAAACGGCGAATAAAGCTCAAAAAACGCTGTTTTGCTAAATAAGTACTTTCAAGCATTTTAGATCGTTGAAATCGTTCAAATAGAAGCAATATTAATAAAAACGAATA
>NW_027049000.1:0-6816 GCF_025399875.1 Dalotia coriaria
TTAAAATCTTTTTTTTTAAAAACACTTTTCTTTTTCCGTTAACCTTTAAAAAACATAAAAACGACGAAATTTTTATTTTTCGTTTTTATTAATATTGCTCTATTTGAACGATTTCACGATCTAAAATGCGAAATGCTTATTTTAGCAAAACAGCACGTTTGAGCTTTTAATCTGCGTTTTAACGCGTAAAACGCATAAAACGACAATTTTTATTATTCGTTTTATTTAAAATGCGTCTTTTGAACGTTTCAACGATTAAAATGCTTGAAAATGCTTATTTTAGCAAAACAACGTTTGAGCTTTAATCCCGTTTTAACGCGTAAAACAGCATAAAACGACGAAATTTTATTATTCGTTTTTTTTTTTTTTATTTCTATTTGAAGATTTCAACGATCAAAAGCGAAAATGCTTATTTTAGAAAAAGCACGTTTGAGCTTTAATCGCTTTAACGCTAATCAGCATAAAAACGACGAATTTTTTTATTCGTTTTTTATTAATATTGCTTCTATTTGAACGATTTCAACGATCTAAAATGTTGAAAATGCTTATTTTTAAAAAAAGCACGTTTTTAGCTTTAATCTGCGTTTAAAGCGTAAAACAGCATAAAACGACGAAAATTTTTTTTTATTCGTTTTTATTAATATTGCGTCTATTTGAACGATTTCAACGATCTAAAATGTGAAAATGCTTTTTTTTAGCAAAGAGCACGTTTGAGCTTTTAATCTGCGTTTTAACGCGTAAAACACAAAAAAGGCGAATTTTTTTTTATTCGTTTTTATTAATATTGCTTCTATTTGAACGATTTCCCCCATCAAAATGTTTGAAATGCTTATTTTAGCAAAACAGCACGTTTTGAGCTTTTAATCTGCGTTTTAACGCGTAAAACAGCATAAAACGACGAATTTTTATTATTCGTTTTTATTAATATTGCTCTATTTGAACGTTCAACGATCTAAAATGCTTGAAAATGCTTATTTTAGCAAAACAGCACGTTTTGAGCTTTATTCCTGCGTTTAACGCGTAAAACAGCATAAAACGACGAATTTTTATTATTCGTTTTTATTTTATTGCGTCTATTTGAACGATTTCAACGATCTAAAATGCTTGAAAATGCTTATTTTAGCAAAACAGCACGTTTTGAGCTTTAATCTGCGTTTTAACGCGTAAACACATAAAACGACAGGGGTTTTTATTATTCGTTTTATTAATATTAGCTTCTATTTGAACGTTTCAGCGATCTAAAATGCTTGAAAATGCTTATTTTAGCAAAACAGCACGTTTTGAGCTTTTAAACTGCGTTTTAACGCGTAAAACAGCATAAAACGACGAAATTTTTATTATTCGTTTTTATTATTGACGTCTATTTGAACGATTTCAACGATCTAAAATGCTTGAAAATGCTTATTTTAGCAAAACAGCACGTTTTGAGTTTATATCTGCGTTTTAACGCGTAAAACAGCATAAAAACGACGAAATTTTTATTATTCGTTTTTATTAATATTGCTTTATTTGAACGTTTCAGCGATCAAAATGCTTGAAAATGCTTATTTTAGCAAAACAGCACGTTTGAGCTTTAATCTGCGTTTAACGCGTAAAACGCATAAAACGCGAATTTTTATTATTGTTTTTTATTAATATTGCGTCTATTTAACGATTTCAACGATCTAAAATGCTTGAAAATGCTTATTTTAGCAAAACAGCAGTTTGAGCTTTTAATCTGCGTTTTAACGCGTAAAACACATAAAAAGACGAATTTTTATTATTCGTTTTTATTAATATTGCGTCTATTTGAACGATTTCAACGATCTAAAATGCTTGAAAATGCTTATTTTAGCAAAACAGCACGTTTTGAGCTTTAATCTGCGTTTTAACGCGTAAAACAGCATAAAACGACGAAATTTTTATTATTCGTTTTTTTAATATTGCGTCTATTTGAACGATTTCAACGATCTAAAATGCTTGAAAATGCTTATTTAGCAAAACAGCACGTTTTGAGCTTTAATCTGCGTTTTAACGCGTAAAACAGCATAAAAACGACGAATTTTTATTATTCGTTTTTATTAATATTGCGTCTATTTGAACGATTTCAACGATCTAAAATGCTTAGAAAATGCTTATTTTAGCAAAACAGCACGTTTTGAGCTTTAATCTGCGTTTAACGCGTAAAACAGCATAAAACGACGAATTTTTATTATTCGTTTTTTATTAATATTGCTTCTATTTGAACGATTTCAACGATCTAAAATGCTTGAAAATGCTTATTTTAGCAAAACAGCACGTTTGAGCTTTAATCTGCGTTTTTAACGCGTAAAACAGCATAAAAGACGAAATTTTTATTATTCGTTTTATTAATATTGCGTCTATTTGAACGATTTCAACGATCTAAAATCGCTTGAAAATGCTTATTTTAGCAAAACAGCACGTTTTGAGCTTTAATCTGCGTTTTAACGCGTAAAACAGCATAAAACGACGAAATTTTTATTATTCGTTTTTATTATATTGCGTCTATTTGAACGATTTCAACGATCTAAAATGCTTGAAAATGCTTATTTTAGCAAAACAGCACGTTTTGAGCTTTATTCTGCGTTTTAACGCGTAAAACAGCATAAAACGACGAAATTTTGGTAATATTGCGTCTATTTGAACGATTTCAACGATCTAAAATGCTTGAAAATGCTTATTTTAGCAAAGGCAGCACGTTTTGAGCTTTTGTTCTGCGTTTAACGCGTAAAACAGCATAAAACGACGGAAATTTTATTATTCGTTTTTTATTAATGGCCTGCGTCTATTTGAACGATTTCAGCGATCTAAAATGCTTGAAAATGCTTATTTAGCAGCAAAACAGCACGTTTGAGCTTTAATCTGCGTTTTAACGCGTAGAAACAGCATAAAACGACGAATTTTTGATATACGTTTTTATTAATATTTAGCTGTTGAACGATTTCAACGATCTAAAATGGCGAAAATACTTATTTTAGCAAGAGCAGCACCATTTGAGCTTTAATCTGCGTTTTGGCGTAAAACGGCATAAAGCGACGAAGGGAATTTTTATTATTCGTTTTATTAATATTGCGTCCTGTTGAACGATTTCAACGATCTAAAATGCTTGAAAATGTATTTTGTGACGGCGCGTTTTGCGTTTTGGCGGCGGCGTAAAACGACGACATTTTTATTATTCGTTTTTTTATTTTTTTATTGCGTCTATTTGAACGGTTTCAGCGATCTAAAATCTTGAAAATGCTTATTTTAGCAAAACAGCACGTTTTGAGGCTTTTAATCTGCGTTTTAACGCATTAAAACAGCATAAAACGACGAATTTTTTTATTATTCGTTTTTTATTAATATTGCGTCTATTTGAACGAATTTCAACGATAAAATGCTTGAAAATGCTTATTTTAGCAAAACAGCACGTTTTGAGCTTTTAATCTGCGTTTTAACGCGTAAAACAGCATAAAAACGACGAGGTACGCATTATTCGTTTTTATTATGTAGCTTCTATTTGAACGATTTCAACGTTCTAAAATGCTTGAAAATGCTTATTTTAAGCAAAACATTTTTGGGTGCCAGGCTTTTATTCTGCTTTTAACGCGTAAAACATCATAAAACGACGAAATTTTTTTATTATTCGTTTTTATTAATATTGCGCGTCCTATTTGAACGATTTCAACGATCTAAAATGCTTGAAAATGCTTATTTTAGCAAAACAGCATGATTCAGGCTTTTAATCTGCCGTTTTAAGACGTAAAACATCATAAAACGACGAAATTTTATTATTCGTTTTATTAATATTGCGTCTATTTGAACGATTCAACGATCTAAAATGCTTGAAAATGCTTATTTTGTAGCAAAACAAGCTCGTTTTGAGCTTTTATTCTGCGAAATATTAACGCGTAAAACAGCATAAAACGACGAAAATTTTTATTCGTTTTTTATTTTTATTGCGTCTATTTGAACGATTTCAACTTGATCTAAAATGCTTGAAAATGCTTATTTTAGCAAAACAACGCGTTTGAGAGCTTTAATCTGCGTTTTAACGCGTAAAACAACATATAAACGACGGTTTTTTATTAATATTGCGTCTATTTGAACGATTTCAACGATCTAAAATGCTTGAAAATGCTTATTTTAGCAAAACAGCACGTTTGAAGGCTTTAATCCTGCGTTCTAACGCGTAAAACAACATAAAACGACGAATTTTTATTATTCGTTTTTTTTATTAATATTGCTTCTATTGAACGATTTCAACGATCTAAATGCTTGAAAATGCGTATTTTAGCAAAACAGCACGTTTTTGAGCTTTTAATCTCTGCGTTTTAACGCGTAAAACAGCATATAAAAACGACAGATTTTTTATTATTCGTTTTTTATTAATATTGCGTCTATTTGAACGATTTCAACGATCTAAAATGCTTGAAAATGCTTATTTTGAAAAAAAACCGTTTTTATTTAATCTGCGTTTTAACGCAAAACAGCATAAAACGGCGGGTTTTTATTCGTTTTTTTTAAAATTTTCTTCTATTTGAACGTTTCAACGATCAAAATGTTTGAAAATGCTTATTTTAGCAAAACAGCGTTTTGAGCTTTATTCTGCGTTTTGGGGGTAAAACAGCATAAAAAAGACGAAATTTTTTATTTTTCGTTTTTTTTTTTTTTGCGTCTATTTTAACGATTTCAACGATATAAAAAGCTTGAAAAAAGTTATTTTAGCAAAACAGCACGTTTGAGCTTTAATCTGCGTTTTAAGCGTAAAACAGCATAAAAAAGACGAATTTTTTTTTTCGTTTTTATTAATACTTCTTTTGAACGATTTCAACGATCTAAAATGCCGAAAATGCTTATTTTAGCAAAAAAGCACGTTTTGAGTTTTTAAACGCGTTTTTAAAGCGAAAACAGCATAAAACGACGAAATTTTTTAAAATTTCCTTTTTTTTTAATATTGCGTCTATTTTAACGATTTCAACGATCTAAAAAAGTGAAAAAAGCTTTTTTAAACAAAACGCCGTTTTGAGGTTTAATCTGCGTTTAACGCGTAAACACATAAAAAAGACGAATTTTTATTATTCGTTTTTATTAATTTTTCTATTTGAACGATTTCAACGATCTAAAATGCTTTAAAATGCTTATTTTAGCAAAAAAGCACGTTTTGAGCTTTATTCGCGTTTTAACGCGTAAAACAGCATAAAACGACGAATTTTTATTATTCGTTTTTATTAATATTGCGTCTATTTGAATGATTTCAACGATCTAAAATGCTTGAAAATGCTTATTTTGCAAAACAGCACGTTTTGAGCTTTAATCTGCGTTTTAACGCGTAAAACAGCATAAAACGACGAAATTTTATTATTCGTTTTTTAATATTGCTTCTATTTGAACGATTTCAACGATCTAAAATGCTTGAAAATGCTTATTTTCAGCAAAACAGCACGTTTTGAGCTTTAATCTGCGTTTTAACGCGTAAAACAGCATAAAACGACGAATTTTTATTATTCGTTTTTTATTAATATTGCGTCTATTTGAACGATTTCAACGATCTAAAATGCTTGAAAATGCTTATTTTAGCAAAACAGCACGTTTTGAGCTTTAATATGCGTTTTAACGCGTAAAAACAGCATAAAACGACGAATTTTTATTATTCGTTTTTATTAATATTAGCTTCTATTTGAACGATTTCAACGATCTAAATGCTTGAAAATGCTTATTTTAGCAAAACAGCACGTTTTGAGCTTTTATTGTGCGTTTTAACGCGTAAAACAGCATAAAACGACGAATTTTATTATTCGTTTTTTATTAATATTGCTTCTATTTGAACGATTTCAACGATCTAAAATGCTTGAAAATGCTTATTTTAGCAAAACAGCACGTTTTGAACTTTAATCTGCGTTTTAACGCGTAAAACAGCATAAAACGACGAATTTTTTATTATTCGTTTTTATTAATATTGCTTCTATTTGAACGATTTCAACGATCTAAAATGCTTGAAAATGCTTATTTTAGCAAAACAGCACGTTTTGAGCTTTAATCTGCGTTTTAACGCGTAAAACAGCATAAAACGACGAATTTTTATTATTCGTTTTTATTAATATAGCTTCTATTTGAACGATTTCAACGATGTAAAAAGCTTGAAAATGCTTATTTTAGCAAAACAGCACGTTTTGAGCTTTAATCTCGTTTTAACGCGTAAAACAGCATAAAACGACGAATTTTATTATTCGTTTTTATTAATATTGCTTCTTTAACGATTTCAACGATCTAAAATGCTTGAAAATGCTTATTTTAGCAAAACAGCACGTTTTGAGCTTTAATATGCGTTTTAACGCGTAAACAGCATAAAACGACAATTTTTTATTATTCGTTTTTATTAATATGCTTCTATTTGAACGATTTCAACGATCTAAATGCCTGAAAATGCTTATTTTAGCAAAACAGCGCGTTTTGAGCTTTAATCTGCGTTTAACGCGTAAAACAGCATAAAACGACGAAATTTTTATTATTCCTTTTTATTAATATTGCGTCTATTTGAACGATTTCAACGATCTAAATGCTTGAAAATGCTTATTTTAGCAAAACAGCACGTTTGAGGTTTAATCTGCGTTTTAACGCGTAAACAGCATAAAAACGACGAATTTTTATTATTCGTTTTATTAATATTGCTTCTATTTGAACGATTTCAACGATCTAAAATGCTTGAAAATGCTTATTTTAGCAAAACAACGTTTTAGCTTTTAATTTCTTTTAAGCAAAAAACTAAAAAAGTTTTTTTTTTCGTTTTTATTAAAAAGGGTATTTAAAAATTTCCCTTAAAATGCAAAAAATTTG
>NW_027049001.1:0-6814 GCF_025399875.1 Dalotia coriaria
TCAACGATCTAAAAAGCCAAAAAAGCTTATTTTAAACAAAACAGCACGTTTTTAGCTTTTTTTCGCCCCAACCCCGTAAAACAGTATAAAAAAAGACGAAATTTTTTATTATTCGTTTTTTTTTTTTTGCCCTTTATTTGAACGATTTCAACGATCTAAAATGTTTAAAATGCTTATTTTAGCAAAACAGCACGTTTTTTAGTTTTATCTGCGTTTTTAAAGCGTAAAAAAAGCCCTAAAACGACAATTTTTATTAAATTTGTTTTTTTTAAAATTGGTTTTTATTTGAACGATTTAACGATCAAAATGTTTTAAAATGTTTTTTTTTAACAAAACCCCGGAAGTTTTGAGTTTTTTTCTGCTTTTGCCCTAAAACAGCTAAAAAAGACGAATTTTTTAAATTTGTTTTTTTAAATATTTTTTTATTTGAACGTTTTCCGATCTAAAATGCTTGAAAATGCTTTTTTTTTAGCAAAAAAAGCCCTTTTGAGCTTTAATCTGCGTTTTTAAAGGGAAAACAGCCTCCCCGGAATTTTTTTTCGTTTTTTTTAATTTGCTTCTATTTGAACGATTTCAACGTCTTAAAAAAGCTTGAAAATGCTTATTTTTAGCAAAACAGCACGTTTTTGGGGCTTTAAAACTGCGTTTTTTTAAAGCCCGGGGAAAAAAAGAAAAAAAAAACGACGAAATTTTTATTATTCGTTTTTTTAAAAATTGCTTCTATTTGAACGATTTCAACGATCTAAAATGCTTGAAAAAAGCTTATTTTTGCAAAACGCCCTTTTAAAATTTTTAAACTGCGTTTTACCGCGTAAAACAGCATAAAAAAGACAATTTTTTTTTATTCTTTTTATTAATATTGCGTCTATTTGAACGATTTCAACGATCTAAAATGCTTGAAAAAAACTTATTTTAGCAAAACAGCCTTTTGAGCTTTTTTTCCGCGTTTTTAAAGCGTAAAAAAAAAAAAAACGACGAAAATTATTCGTTTTTTTTTATTATTGGGATCCCTTTTTTAACGATTTCAACGGTCTAAAATGTTTAAAATGCTTATTTTAGCAAAACGGGGCCCTTTTTTAGCTTTAACGCGTTTTTAACCCTAAAAAAGAAAAAAACAAATTTTTTATTCGTTTTTAAATTTGCGCCCCCTTTTTAACGATTTCAACGATCTAAAATGCTTGAAAATGCTTTTTTTTAGCAAAAAAAGCCGTTTTTAGCTTTAATCTGCGTTTTAACGCGTAAAACAGCATAAAAAAGACGAATTTTTTATTATTCGTTTTTTTTTAAGGGGCCCTTTATCGATTTCAACGATCTTAAAAAGCTTGAAAATGCCCAAAGCAAAACAGCCGTTTTGGGGGGCTTTTTAAACAGCGTTTTTTCGCGTAAAACAGCATAAAACGACGAAATTTTTTTTTTTTCGTTTTTTTTTAATATTTTCGTCTATTTGAACGATTTCAACGATCAAAATGTTTAAAAAGCTTTTTTGCCCAAAAAAGCACGTTTTTAGCTTTAATCTGGAAAAGCGTAAAACAGCATAAAACGACAAATTTTTTTTTATTCGTTTTTAAATATTTTCTTTTGGAAAAGATTTCAACGATCTAAAATGCTTGAAAATGCTTATTTTAGCAAAACAGCACGTTTGAGCTTTAATCTGCGTTTTTAACGCGTAAAACAGCATAAAAACGACGAAATTTTATTATTCTTTTTATTAATATTGCGTCTATTTGAACGATTTCAACGATCAAAATGGGGAAAATGCTTATTTTAGCAAAACAGCCCTTTTGAGCTTAATCTGCGTTTTAACGCGGAATACAGCATAAAACGACGAATTTTTATTATTCGTTTTATTAATATTGCTTCTATTTGAACGTTTCCCATCTAAAATGCTTGAAATGCTTATTTTAGCAAAACAGCACGTTTTGAAACTTTTAATCTGCGTTTTACCGCGTAAAACAGCATAAAAACGTCGAATTTTTTATTATTCGTTTTTTATTAAAATTTTCGTCTATTTGAACGATTTCAAACCCATCTAAAAGCTTGAAAATGCTTATTTTAGCAAAACAGCACGTTTAGCTTTTAATCTCGTTTTTAAAGCGTAAACAGCATAAAACGACAATTTTTTATTATTCGTTTTTTTTTAATATTGCTCCTATTTGGGAAAGATTTTCGACGATCGAAAATGCGAAAATGATTTTTAAAACAGCACGTTTTGACTTTAATCTGCGTTTTAACGCGGAAAACACATAAAACGACGAATTTTTTTATTCGTTTTTTTAATTTGCTTCTATTTGAACGATTTTCAACGATCTAAAATGCTTGAAAAGCATTTTGCCAAAACAGCACGTTTTGAGCTTTAATCTGCGTTTTAACGCGGACAGCATAAAAAAGAAATTTTTATTATTCGTTTTTATTAATATGCTTTCTATTTGAACGATTTCAACGACTAAAATGCTTGAAAATGCTTATTTTGCAAAACAGCACGTTTTGAGCTTTAATCTGCGTTTAAAGCTAAAAAGCATAAAACGACGAATTTTATTAATTGTTTTATTAATATTGCGTCTTTTGAACGTTTAACGATCTAAAATGCGAAATGCTTATTTTTGAAAAGCACGTTTTGAGCTTTAATCGCTTTTAAGCGTAAAACGCATAAAAACGACGATTTTTTTTTTATTCGTTTTTATTAATAGCTCTATTTGAACGATTTCGACGATCTGAAACGCTTGTTTTTAGAAAACAGCACGTTTTGAGCTTTAATCGCGTTTAACGCGTAAAACAGCATAAAAGACAAATTTTATTATTCGTTTTATTAATATTGCGTCTATTTAACGATTTCAACGATTAAAATGCTTGAAATTCTTATTTTAGCAAAACGGCACGTTTTGAGCTTTAATCTGCGTTTTAACGCGTAAAACAGCATAAAACGACGAATTTTTTTATTATTCGTTTTTTATATGTGCTTCTATTTGAACGATTTCAACGATCTAAAATGCTTGAAAATGCTTATTTTAGAAAAACAGCACGTTTTGAGCTTTAATCTGCGTTTTAACGCGTAAAACAGCATAAAACGACGATTTTATTATTCGTTTTTTATTAATATTGCGTCTATTTGAACGATTTCAACGATTAAATGCTTGAAAAGGCTTATTTTAGCAAAACAGCACGTTTTGAGCTTTAATCTGCGTTTTAACGCGTAAAACAACATAAAACGAGAATTTTATTATTCGTTTTTATTAATATTGCTTCTATTTGAACGATTTCACGATCTAAAATGCTTGAAAATGCTTATTTTAGCAAAACAGCACGTTTTGAGCTTTAATCTGCGTTTTAACGCGTAAAACAGCATAAAACGACGAATTTTTATTATTCGTTTTTATTAATATTGCGTCTATTTGAACGATTTCAACGACTAAATTGCTTGAAAAAGCTTATTTTAGCAAAACAGACGTTTTTGAGCTTTTAATCTGCGTTTTAACGCGTAAACAACGCATAAAATGACGATTTTTATTATTCGTTTTTATTAATATTAGCTTCTATTTAACGATTTCAACGATCTAAAATGCTTGAAAATGCTTATTTTAGCAAAACAGCACGTTTGAGCTTTAATCTGCGTTTTAACGCGTAAAACAGCATAAAAACGACAAATTTTTATTATTCGTTTTTATTAATATTGCTCTATTTGAACGATTTCAACGACTAAAATGCTTGAAAATGCTTATTTTAGCAAAACAGCACGTTTTGAGCTTTAATCTGCGTTTTAACGCGTAAAACAGCATAAAAGACGATTTTTATTATTCGTTTTTATTAATATTGCTCTATTTGAAACGATTTCAACGATCTAAAATGCTTGAAAATGCTTATTTTAGCAAAACAGCACGTTTTGAGCTTTAATCTGCGTTTTAACGCGTAAAACAGCATAAAAACGACGAATTTTTTTATTGTTGTTTTTATTAATATTGCGTCTATTTGAACGATTTCAACGATCTAAAATGCTTGAAAATGCTTATTTTAGCAAAACAGCACGTTTTGAGCTTTAATCTGCGTTTTAACGCGTAAAACAGCATAAAAACGACGAATTTTTATTATTCGTTTTTATTAATATTGCTTCTATTTGACGATTTCAACGATCTAAAATGCTTGAAAATGCTTATTTTAGCAAAACAGCACTTTGAGCTTTAATCTGCGTTTTAACGCGTAAAACAGCATAAACGACGAATTTTTATTATTCGTTTTTTATTAATATTGCTCTATTTGAACGATTTCAACGATCTAAAATGCTTGAAAATGCTTATTTTTAGCAAAACAGCACGTTTTGAGTTTAATCTGCGTTTTAACGCGAAAACAGCATAAAACGACGAATTTATTATTCGTTTTTTATTAATATTGCTTCTATTTGAACGATTTCAACGATCTAAAATGCTTGAAAATCTTATTTTAGCAAAACACGCACGTTTTGAGCTTTAATCTGCGTTTTACCGCGTAAAACAGCATAAAACGACGAATTTTTATTAATTGTTTTATTAATATTGCGTCTATTTGAACGATTTCAACGATCTAAAATGCTTGAAAATGCTTATTTTAGCAAAACAGCACGTTTTGAGCTTTAATCTGCGTTTAACGCGTAAAACAGCATAAAACGACGATTTTTATTATTCGTTTTTATTAATATTGCTTCTATTTGAACGATTTCAACGATCTGAAACGCTTGAAAATGTTTATTTTAAGCAAAACAGCACGTTTTGAGCTTTAATCTGCGTTTTAACGCGGAAAACAGCATAAAACGACGAATTTTTATTATTCGTTTTTATTAATATTGCTCTATTTGAACGATTTCAACGATCTAAAATGCTTGAAAATGCTTATTTTAGCAAAACAGCACGTTTTGAGCTTTAATCTGCGTTTTAAGCGTAAAACAGCATAAAACGAAAATTTTTTTTTATTCGTTTTTTTTAATTTGCGTCTTTTGAACGATTTCAACGTCTAAAATCTTGAAATTCTTATTTTAGCAAAACAGCACGTTTTGAGTTTAATCTGCGTTTTTCCAAAACAGCATAAAAATGACAAATTTTTTTTTATTCGTTTTTATTAATATTGCTTCTATTTAAACGATTTCAACGATCTAAAAAGCGAAAAATTTTATTTTAGCAAAGCACGTTTTTAGCTTTAAACTCGTTTTTAAAGCAAAACAATAAAAAAACGAATTTTTTTTTTATTCGTTTTTATTAATATTGCGTCTTTTGAACATTTTCCGATCAAAATGCTTGAAAATGCTTTTTTTAGAAAAAAAGCGTTTTGAGTTTTTAAACAGCGTTTTTAAAGCGTAAAAAACATAAAACGACGAAATTTTTTTTTATTCTTTTTTTTTAATATTGCGTCTATTTTAACGATTTCAACGTGTAAAATGCTTGAAAATGCTTATTTTTGCAAAACAGCAGTTTGAGCTTTTTAAACTGCGTTTTTAAAGCGTAAAAAACATAAAAAAGACGAATTTTTTTTTTTATTCGTTTTTTTTAATATTGCTTTTATTTGAACGATTTCAACGATCAAAATGCTTGAAAATGCTTATTTTCAAAACAGCGTTTGAGCTTTAATCTGCGTTTTTAAAAAAGCTAAAAAACGAATTTTTATTATTTGTTTTTATTAATTTGCGTCTATTTGAACGATTTCACTTAAAATGCTTGAAAAAACATTTTTGCAAACGGGACGTTTTTTAGCTTTAATCGCGTTTTTAAAGCGTAAAACAGCATAAAAAAGAGGAATTTTTATTTTGTTTTTTTTAATGGCTTCTATTTGAACGATTTCAACGTCTAAAATGCTTGAAAATGCTTATTTTGAAAACAGCACGTTTTGAGCTTTAATCGCGTTTTAAGCGTAAAAGGGATAAAAAAGACGAAAATTTTTTTTTCGTTTTTTTTTAATATTGCGTCTATTTGAACGGTTTCAACGACCTAAAATGCGAAAAAGCTTATTTTAGCAAAGCAGCACGTTTTTAGCAATTGCCCTTTTGCGTAAAACGATAAAATGACGAATTTTATTATTCGTTTTTTTTTTTGCTTCATTTAAACGATTTCAACGATCAAAAATGCTTTAAAATGTTTTTTAAAAAAAGCACGTTTTTAGTTTAATCTGCGTTTTTTAAAGCGTAAAAAAGCATAAAACGACGAAATTTTTTTTTATTCGTTTTTTAATATTTTTTCTTTTGAACGATTTCAACGATCTAAAATGCTTGAAAAAGTTATTTTGCAAAACAGCACGTTTTGAGCTTTAACCGTTTTAACGCGAAAACGATAAAACGACGAATTTTTTTTCGTTTTTTTTTAAAAATTGCGTCTTTTGAACGATTTAACGATCAAAAAGCTTGAAAATCTTTTTTAGCAAAACAGCACGTTTTTTAATCAGCGTTTTAAGCTAAAACCATAAAACGACGAAATTTTTAATTTGTTTTTGTTAATATTGCGCTTTTAACATTTCAACGATCAAAATGCTTGAAAATGCTTATTTTAGCAAAAAACACGTTTTGAGAATCCGTTTTGCGAAAACACATAAAACGACAATTTTTATTATTCGTTTTTTTTTAAAGCTTCTATTTGAACGATTTCAACGTCTAAAATGCTTGAAAATGTTTTTTCAAAACGCACGTTTTGAGGGTTTTTAAACTGCGTTTAACCCTAAAAAGCATAAAAAAATTTTTAGTTCGTTTTTTTTAATATTTCCATTTGAAGATTTCAACGATCAAAATGCTTGAAAAAGTTATTTTTGCAAAACAGCACGTTTTGAGCTTTTTAAACTGCGTTTTAACGCGAAAAAAACAACAAAA
>NW_027049002.1:0-6794 GCF_025399875.1 Dalotia coriaria
TTTGGAAAAACCTTTTTTTTCTTTAATCTGCGTTTTTAACCCTAAAACAACATAAAAACGACAAAATTTTATTATTCCGTTTTTTTTTATTGCGCCTTTTTTTAACGATTTCAACGATCTAAAAAAGCTTGAAAATGCTTATTTTAGCAAAACAGCGTTTTGAGCTTTTTTCTGCGTTTTTTAAAGCAAAAAAGCATAAAAACGACGGGGGTTTTTATTTTCGTTTTTTTTTTTATTGTGTCTTTTGAACGATTTCAACGATCTAAAATGCTTGAAAAAGCTTTTTTTTGGGGAAAAAAGCACGTTTTTAGCTTTTAATCTGCGTTTTAACGCGTAAAACAGCATAAAAACGACGAATTTTTTTTATTCGTTTTTTTTAATTTGCCCTCTATTTGAACGGGTTTTAACGATCTAAAATGCTTTGAAAAAGCTTATTTTAGCAAAACAGCACGTTTTTAGGAACGGGGTTTTTTAAAGCGTAAAAAAGCATAAAAAAGACGAATTTTTATTTTTTTTATTAATATTGCTTTCTATTTGGGAAAGATTTCCCCAAAGATTAAAATTTTAAAAGCTTATTTTAGCAAAACAGCACGTTTTTAGCTTTAATCCGCGTTTTAACCGTAAAACGGGATAAAAAAGACGGAAAATTTTTTATTCGTTTTTTTTTTTATTGCGTTAAACGTTTCAACGATCTAAAAGCTTTAAAAAAGCTTATTTTAGCAAAACAGCACGTTTTGAGCTTTAATCTGCGTTTTAACGCGTAAAAAAAGCATAAAAACGACGAATTTTTTTTTTTTATTCGTTTTTAATTTAAAATTTCTTCTATTTTAACGATTTCAACGATCTAAAATGCTTGAAAATGCTTTATTTTAGCAAAACAGCCTTTTGAGCTTTAATCTGCGTTTTAACGCGTAAAACAGCATAAAACGACGAAATTTTTATTATTGCTTTTTTTTTAAATATTGCTCTATTTGAACATTTCAGATCCAAAAATTTTGCTTATTTTTTGCAAACAGCACGTTTTGAGCTTTAACTGCGTTTTAACGCGTAAAACAGCATAAAAAGACAATTTTTATTATTCGTTTTTTTTATTAAATTTTCTATTTAAAGATTTCAACGATTAAAATGCTTGAAAATGCTTATTTTTGCAAAACAGCCACGGGCTTTATTCTGCGTTTTAACGCGTAAAACAGCATAAAAACGGCGAAATTTTATTATTCGTTTTTTATTTTTATTGCGTCTATTGAACATTTCAACGATCCCAAAAAGCTGAAAATGCTTATTTTAAAAACAGCACGTTTTGAGCTTTAATCTGCGTTTTAACGCGTAAAACAACATAAAACGACGAATTTTTTTTTATTCCCGTTTTTTATTTTATTGCGTCTATTTGAAACGATTTCCAAACGATCTAAAATGCTTGAAAATGCTTATTTGCGCAAACAGCACGTTTTGAGTTTTAATCTGCGTTTTAACGCGTAAAACAGCATAAAACGACGAATTTTTATTATTCGTTTTTATTAATATTGCGTCTATTTGAACGATTTCAACGATCTAAAATGCTTGAAAATGCTTATTTTAAAGCAAAACAGCACGTTTTGAGTTTTAATCTGCGTTTTAGCGCGTAAAATACATAAAAAACGACGAATTTTATTATTCGTTTTTTACATTACTGCTTCTCTATTTGAACGATTTCAACGATCTAAAATGCTTGAAAATGCTTATTTTAGCAAAACAGCACGTTTTGAGCTTTAATCTGCGTTTTAACGCGTAAACAGCATAAAAAACGACGAAATTTTTTATTATTCGTTTTTATTAATATTGCGTCTATTTGCATTTCAACGATCTAAAAAATGCTCGAAAATGCTTATTTTAGCAAAAACAGCACGTTTTGAGCTTTAATCTGTTTAACGCGTAAAACAACATAAAACGGCGAATTTTTATTATTCGTTTTTTATTAATATTGCTTCTATTTGAACGATTTCCCAACGATCTAAAATGCTGAAAATGCTTATTTTAGCAAAACAGCACGTTTTGAGTTTTAATCTGCGTTTTAACGCGTAAAACAGCATAAAAACGACGAATTTTTATTATTCGTTTTATTAATATTGCTTCTATTTGAACGATTTCAACGATCTAAAATGCTTGAAAAAGGCCGAAGCAAAACAGCACGTTTTGAGTTTAATCTGCGTTTTAATGCGTAAAACATCATAAAAAGCGACGAATTTTTTTTATTATTCGTTTTTATTACTATTGCTTCTATTTGAACGATTTCAACGATCTAAAATGCTTGAAAATGCTTATTTTAACGAAACAGCACGTTTATTTTTAATCTGCGTTTTAACTCGTAAACAGCATAAAAACGACGAATTTTATTATTCGTTTTTATTAATATTGCTTCATTTGAACGATTTCAACGATCTAAAATGCTTGAAAATGCTTATTTTAGCAAAAACAGCACGTTTTGAGCTTTAATCTGCGTTTTAACGCGTAAAACAGCATAAAACGACGAATTTTATTATTCGTTTTTTATTAATATTGCGTCTATTTTGAACGATTTCAACGATCTAAAATGCTTGAAAAATGCTTATTTTAAAGCAAAACAGCACGTTTTGAGCTTTAATCTGCGTTTTAACGCGTAAAACAGTACAAAACGACGAATTTTTTTTTATTATCTGTTTTATTAATATTGCTTCTATTTGAAACGATTTTTAACGATCTAAAATGCTTGAAAATGCTTATTTTAGCAAAACAGCACGTTTTGAGCTTTAATCTGCGTTTTAGCGCGTAAAAGAGCATAAAATGACGAATTTTTATTATTTTGTTTTTATTAATATTGCTTCTATTTAAAACGATTTCAACGATCTAAAATGCTTGAAAAATGCTTATTTTAGCAAAACAGCATCGTTTTGAGCTTTAATCTGCGTTTTAACGCGTAAACAGCATAAAAAACGACGAATTTTTATTATTCCGCTTTTATTAATATTGCGTCTATTTAAGCTGATTTCAACGATCTAAAAATGCTTGAAAATGCTTATTTTAGCAAAAACAGCACGTTTTGAGCTTTAATCTGCGTTTTAACGCGTAAAAGAGCATAAAAATGACGAATTTTTTATTATTTGTTTTTATTAATATTGTTTCTCTATTTAAACGATTTCAACGATCTAAAATGCTTGAAAATGCTTTATTTTAGCAAAACAGCACGTTTTGAGCTTTAATCTGCGTTTTAACTCGTAAACAGCATAAAAACGACGAATTTTTTATTATTCGTTTTTATTAATATTGCGTCTATTTGAATACCAACGATCTAAAATGCCGAAAAATGCTATTTTGTGCAAAACAGCACGTTTTGAGCTTTAATCTGCGTTTTAACGCGCAAAAACAGCATAAAACGACGAAATTTTTATTATTCGTTTTTTTAATATTGCTTCTATTTGAAATGATTTCAACGATCTAAAAATGCTTGAAAAATGCTTTATTTTTAGCAAAACAGGACGTTTTGAGCTTTAATCTGCGTTTTAACGCGTAATACAGCATAAAACGACTGGAATTTTATTATTCGTTTTATTAATATTGCTTCTATTTGAAATGATTTCAACGATCTAAAATGCTTGAAAATGCTTATTTTAGCAAAACAGTACGTTTTGAGTTTTATTCTGCGTTTTGTATGCAAAACAGCATAAAAAAACGGCGAATTTTTATTATTCGTTTTTACAATATTGCTTCTATTTTACCGATTTCAACGATCTAAAATGTTTGAAAATGTTTATTTTAAAGCAAAACAGCACGCGTTTGAGCTTTATTCTGCGTTTTAACGCGTAAAACGCGCATAAAAAAAAACGTATTAAAATTCTTTATTATTCGTTTTTATTTTATTGCGTCTATTTTAAACGATTTCAACGATCTAAAATGCTTGAAAATGCTTATTTTAGCAAACAGCACGTTTTGATGCGCTTCTTTTAATCTGCGTTTTAACGCGTAAAACCGCATAAAAACGACGAATTTTTATTATTCGCTTTTTATTAATATTGCGTCTATTTGAACGATTTCAAATGATCAAAAATGCTTGAAATGCTTATTTAGCAAAAACAAAAGCACGTTTTGAGCTTTAATCTGCGTTTTAACGCGTAAAACAGCATAAAAACGACGAATTTTTTATTATTCGTTTTTACATTATTGCTTCTATTTGAACGATTTCAACGATCAAATGTTTGAAAATGCTATTTCAGCAAAACAGCACGTTTTGAGCTTTATTCTGCGTTTTAACGCGTAAAACAGCATAAAAACGACGAATTTTTTATTATTCGTTTTTATTAATATTGCGTCTATTTGAGCGATTTCAACGATCTAAAATGCTTGAAAATGCTTTATTTTAGCAAAACAGCACGTTTTGAGCTTCTAATCTGCGTTTAACGCGTAAAAGAGCATAAAAATGACGAATTTTTTATTATTATTCGCTTTTATTAATATTGCTTCTATTTAAACGATTTCAACGATCTAAAATGCTTGAAATGCTTATTTCTAGCAAAGCGCTAATGTTTTGAGCTTTAATCTGCGTTTTAACGCGTAAAACAGCATAAAACGACGAATTTTTTATTATTCGCTTTTTATTAATATTGCGTCTATTTGAATGATTTCAACGATTCAAATGCTTGAAAATGCTTATTTTGTTAAAACAAGTTAACGTTTTGAGCTTTAATCTCGCTTTAAATGCGCGTAAACAGCATAAAAACGACGAAATTTTATTCGGATTTTTTAATATTGCTTCTATTTGAACGATTTCAACGATCTAAAATGCTTGAAAATGCTTATTTTAGCAAACAGCACGTTTTGAGCTTAATCTGCGTTTTAACGCGTAAAACAGCATAAAAACGACGAATTTTATTATTCGTTTTTATTAATATTGCGTCTATATTTGAACGATTTTCAACGACTTAAAATGCTTGAAAATGCTTATTTTAGCAAAACAGATTTGAGCTTTAATCTGCGTTTTAACGCGTAAAACAGCATAAAAAAACGACGAAATTTTTATTATTCGTTTTTATTAATATTGCGTCTATTTGAATGATTTCAACGATCTAAAATGCTTGAAAATGCTTATTTTAGCAAAACAGCACGTTTTGAGCTTTATTCTGCGTTTTAACGCGTAAAACAGCATAAAACGACGAAATTTTATTATTCGTTTTTATTTTTATTGCGTCTATTTGAACGATTTCAACGATATAAAAATGCTTGAAAATGCTACGGAAGCAAAACAGCACGTTTGAGTTTTAATCTGCGTTTTAACGCGCGTAAAACAAGTTAATAAAAACGACGAATTTTTATTATTCGTTTTTATTAATATTGCTTCTATTTGAACGATTTCAACGATCTAAAACGCTTGAAAATGCTTATTTTAGCAAAACAGCACGTTTTTGAGTTTTAATCTGCGTTTTCACGCGTAAAACAGCATAAAACGATGTGAAATTTTATTATTCGTTTTTATTAATATTGCGTCTATTTGGAACGATTTCAACGATCTAAAAATGCTTGAAAATGCTTATTTTAGCAAAACAGCACGTTTTGAGTAATTTAATCTGCGCTTTAACGCGTAAAACAGCATAAAACGACGAATTTTTTTTTATTCGTTTTTATTATTGTTTCTATTTGAACGATTTCAACGATCTAAAATGCTTGAAAATGCTTATTTTAGCAAACAGCACGTTTTGAGCTTTAATCTGCGTTTTAACGCGTAAAACAGCATAAAAACGACGAATTTTTTATTATTCGTTTTTATTAATATTGCGTCTATTTGAACGATTTCAACGATCTAAAATGTTTGAAAATGCTTATTTTAGCAAAACAGCATCGCTTTGAGCTTTATTCTGCGTTTTAACGCGTAAACAGCATAAAACGACGAAATTTTTATTATTCGTTTTTATTTTTTATTGCGTCTATTTGAACGATTTCAACGTGATCTAAAAGCTTCTGGCATGCTTTTATTTTAGCAAAACAGCACGTTTTGAGCTTTAATCTGCGTTTAACGCGTAAACAGCATAAAACGACGAATTTTTATTATTCGTTTTTATTAATATTGTCAATTTTGAACGATTTCAACGATTTAAAAATGCTTGAAAATGCTTATTTTAGCAAAAACAGCAATGATTGTTTTAATCTGCGTTTTAACGCGTAAAACAAACATAAAAAACGACGAAATTTTATTATTCGTTTTTATTTTATTGCGTCTATTTGAACGATTTCAACGATCTAAAAAGCTTGAAAAATGCTTATTTTAGCAAAACAGCACGTTTTGAGCTTTAATCTGCGTTTTAACGCGTAAAACAGTACAAAAAAAACGACGAAATTTTAAATTTTTTTTTTTTTTTTTGCGTTTTTAAGTTTAACACTAAAAGCGAAAATTTATTTTAAAAAAATTTTTTTTTAACGGTTTTGGGTAAAAAGTAAAAGCAAAATTTTTTTTTTTCTTTTTTTTTTATTGCGTTATTTAACGATTTAACGACAAAAAATTTAAAAGCTTTTTTTAAAAAAAAAAAGGGTTTTTTGGTTTTTTTGCTAAAAAGCAAAAAAAAGGGGAATTTTTTTACTTTTTTATTTTTCCTAAACGATTTAACGACAAAAATTTTAAAATTTTTTTTAAAAAATTTTGATTTTTTTAAGGTAAAACCATAAAAAAAAAATTTTTTGGTTTTATTTTTTCGTTATTTAAAAAGATTAACGACAAAAATTTTTTAAAAATTTTTTTTAAACCCGTTTTGAGTTTAACGGTTTTTTTGCTAAAAGCATAAAAACAAATTTTT
>NW_027049003.1:0-6788 GCF_025399875.1 Dalotia coriaria
ATATTATTAGGATGACGAATCGATAAAAGTTATCAATTGATTTAATCCATCTGTATAAGGGACACGCACAAAGAAGCAGTGGTCATAAATTCAGTGTGGATATAATTGGCTCGGATTGATCGCTGTTTCCCTTTTGGATGATTTTTTTCCGTAGTTTTCACCCAAAATCCACGACGCGCAGTTTCACCGCTTTCATTGCGCTGCCATAACAATGCGATACAATCAG
Organism: Dalotia coriaria; assembly: GCF_025399875.1. NCBI lineage: Eukaryota > Metazoa > Arthropoda > Insecta > Coleoptera > Staphylinidae > Dalotia > Dalotia coriaria. The sequence goes on from NW_027049003.1 coordinate 227, forward strand.
GTGAAGCATCAATTCGAACACGTTTCTACCGTATTGAACGACAAATCGAAATTTCACGCCTCAGAAAATTCCACGATTCCAACCGAAAATAATCTCGCATCACAATAAATATAAAACTGTCGCGACGTGCGTAAAATTCTCCAAACATCTGTTATATTATTACTCGGCGGACAATTTCGCACTAGGTATTTATCACCGGCAGTTAGGATTCAAAGTCGGTGTCAGGTGAAAAGCACGTAAATCTTATTGATTATTGACATCATAACACTTCAGGTGAAGTACCAGCTTTGAAGTCTTGCCTTTGTTGAACTGGAGTTGCGTAGGTACGGACACAACACGCGCCGGATTTTTGAGCGGTCAGCGGCCGGCAAATGTACAACATTTGTTGTCCGGGCAACAACACAATTTGCAAACATGTCGAAATCTCACCATAAACACCAACCATGACTGCTAACCCTTCGATTCCAGCGAGCTATTGTCGCCTTTTGCATTTAGGGAGCGCGCTATTTACATAAACGTCATTCTGTCACTCAAATCTGTTAATATTCGTCACCCTGCGCGATTCTCTGCGGCACCACGTCGAATTTTGATGATAACACGCTATCGAACAGAAGTGCAATCTTACCCAACGGCTGCTGGGTGAATTACCCTCTTAAAACACACAGGGCTATAAAAACATTGACAGTGCACGTGTGTCGCAACACGCGTGTGTGGACAAACGCGGCCTTCAACGTGCGCGCACGTGAGGGTGGTGGCTCTCGAAAGGCCATATACCACACACACAAGTTACATAAATACAGAAAAACATTTCGACAAATGTGACCAAATGCCACGTGCGATGCAAGCGCGCTGGAATGCATTTCGCACATCACTGAACACGCGCGCGCGTATCAATGTCGCCAGATCACAGACGCTCACCAGCAGTAATGACCGAATTACGGCGGTCGTTAATTAAACGCCGTCATGATAAATACATTACGAGCGCGCCGGCCCATAATTCACACTCGCATCACTTTTTTCTCTGACCGCCCGCTCGAAAAAGTTCGTTACCGGCGTCGCGCACGCCTAAATTCACCACCCAGGGACAAAAGCCCGGAGAATCAACCTCGTCGAGGACTTCCGGTCGGGATTGGTCCTGAATATGATTTTTTTACGAGCGTCAAGATGTTTATCGAAGATTTTTTCCTTTCGAAGTGCTTTTTGTTTTGTGTATTATAACATTCTGAATAACAATGAGCTTGTGCTTGTGTCACACGTGGCTTGTGGATGGTAACATTATTAAATCAACAGCTGTCAATTAATTTTCTATAGCTTCATAATTGCTCACAGCTCAAATTGCTACATTAAACGGCCCGAATATAAATTCTTCGATCCCAAGGAGCAGAAGCAGACCACGGCGGCGTTAATTTTGATTTTACGTCGGAAAGAAAATGATGCTTGAGATAATAAATAACTAACAGTTTTGTGGCAGATGTTTTGCTTTGGAAAGCGGGCCGACACGTAGCGAATTTCGCGCGCATAGAAAACTCCGCGATTTAGGACAATTCAACATAAGGCAGCGCGCGGTAATTAAACAATAACAAATAGTTGATGAAACTGCTGTAAACGTTTGCAGCGCACACGCGTGGTGCTAATGCGAAAAGCGGATGATGCCGTGACAGAGGAGGATTTGCATAATTTAATTCCGATGCAACAGGATCCCTGTATGGGATCTACATCTGCTCGACAAAAATAAACACGCGATACACGCGTCCCCATCGGTCGAAATTAATTAATTAACATAAAAGTACTAAAAGGCTGTTAACTCGGGGTGGTCAAACAACATATGGCATCAAAACGTCGTTAAAATTCAGTTTTTCCACTGAAATTTTACTTTCGTTTGCAAAATTAACCTTGACACAGAATAAAATCGAGTGTAGTTTTTCAATTGTTCAATATTGTAAACTTTCAATGTGAAAAATGCATCGCGATTAATTTCACGTATCAATCAACGTCAAGCCGGGGTTTTAAAATGACAAAGGGCTGGCGAACGAAACCCCGGCGGCATCGTGCGGCGTGTTATTCATCGTTTGTCACTGCGATCGGATGCGGTCTTCATTCCGACATCAAGCGTGACGCGCGGATTACATTTGTAATCCAAGCTGTAATCGTATGCGAGTTGGAAGTTCATCACCGACTGCAATATTTGCGCAACGTCTTTTAATCAATCAATCACCTTCGATTGTGATTTGCATTCATTGGCGTTGGGGAAAAGCGTTTAGCAGGTCGCCGATTACAAATAAGGGGATGGTTGTGATTTGTGATTCTTTCTCACAGCAGGTAGATGATGCTACCGGTACGTGTTTGACCTACTTCTTTATTTAATGCGGCGTCTTTGTTCGGACGTTTCAGCACGTGCAGTTCGTGAATGCGTAGATTAAACGATGCGAAAGTGCCGAAACGTGTTTCCAGTTTACTTTCCACCTGAAAGCACTTGCTGAAGACTAAGTTTAACGTATTTACCCCTTCTGATTGCGTTATTAATTGAAATTCTTCATTAATTCACTTGAATTCCCATTTTAAAAGAAAAGAAATGCCAGGCGAGAGCATTGACATTTTTCGCCTACCCCTAGGGTAAGGAGTGAAGTTTACTAGGTCAACTCCAAAGACACGTCTGCCCTTTCTCGTCAATACAAACATACATATTGATTGTGTGAATGCCGAAAAAGTTATGATTTTTAATAAAAACGCTTTTGTTTCATTTCCTCGCGCATGCGTGAACGTTTTGTTGTCGTTGTTGTTGTACCCTGCACTTTCATGTGGAAGACATTAACGGTAGATTAACATGAAGATCATGCGTGACCTGTTCAAGGAGGGTTCCTGATGGGGATGCTGAAACTGCCAGAACAAAACGGTACAGTTTAACACCGACAATATGCCTCCGGAGAAAACGATCCTCCCTGATTGCAGTGTGCGCCGTTTTAATTCGCCCGCCCTAACTCAACACCTTTATTCTTTCCAGTTAACGTCTTGCTTACGTCCGACTTCCGGCCGAAGCAGGTTTTGATTACGGATCTTTGATTGCGGACTGCGATTGTATCTTTTCATGTTCCGATTATTAACAAGACGCACCTTTGAATTAAATTAACAGCTGTCAATTACTTTGAGTTTTGTTGGCTTCTTTATCTTGATGAACGTCAGCGCTTGCACCCCGGGGCAAACAAGCGCAGAAGGGAAAAGGGAGGAACCCTCCACACGCGTGCGTCGATTGTTTCTCATTTATTACGTATTCATTTTCTATGCTCTGATTTTGATGATGATCAATGTAGGAGATCCATCAACATCTTTCGTCATTTGCACGCAATTGTAATCGGCGTCAAATGCGAGACTTCAAGCACCGGTAGCGCGCTATAGAAAACGCACCCCTGGTAGAAGAAAGTGATGCCATACTGACAATGAACCTAACCGTAGCACACTGCGCGCACCCTTCGAAAATAGCAATAGCAAGCGTATGCTGGCTGCAGTAATTCATGCACAAAACAGCTCCTCTTAAAACAACAAGCAACGCAAACACAATAAACGAAGGTCGTTGGAATTACATTACACCGGAAAACAAAACTGCGGCCAAAGTTAAACTCATTAGATAAACAAAACTTGTTTTAATTTTAAGCAAAACTTTGTCGAAATTCGTTTATTTACTTTGAAAATTTTGCATTTTCTTGTTTCCTGGGTGTTTAAGTAAGTCGGTAAGTCGGTAGAAATTAAAATGTCTATTAAATGCCAATAAGCCAACAGTACGCGCACTCAATTACCTGCTTCTCCGCTTTCTTGACCACGCATGAATTATATCAGCGTCATTACATCTTATTATACGCGCTTGATTGAATTTCCCCGGTCTGTTGTCAGCTAATTAGCAGCAATACATCTCTGCGCACACGATGACAAGACACCGATGGAAAGTACGACTATATTAGTTTAATCATCAGCGTGTTTAGCCGTTGATTACTTTTACGCGCTGCACATCGACCAACAATACGCTCCGACAATTAAAGAGTAATTCACTTGCCACTCGGAGTTATTTGTATTGCCCAAACAATAGCCGGAGCATTGAAAGTAAAAAAACACATCGGTGTGCACACTGAATGTGTAATAAAACTATTACCTCAATTATACAATGGCAATATAAAAAAACGCATTAAGAACGAGATAAGACGATTCAAAAATAACAAGACACAGGAAGTAATTAGTAATGCTAGAAAAGCACGCTTATACTTGAAGTAAAAACATATATGTGCTATGAGTTTGTTTAATTAGTTTGCGCAGGCGTTAAATCGCCACACATCGAAGGAAAATCGAATAATATGCGCGCTGTTTGTCGCCAATCGTGCATTGCGGAATCAACGGAATGGTAATGGATGTACATAATTAACATTGGCGCGACATATGGACTCAATTAACCCCTTTGCGACGCACTATTTGAGAATAGTGAATCTATATGAAGCGCATGATTAGTTTTCAATGTTTGTGCATGAATGCCTTTTCGAAATTAGCCACATGTTCGCCGGAATGGTAAAAGTAAGATGTAGTCGTAACTGACTGCAGAACGGACCCTCGTCTTATTCGCGTGGACGTTGAGAATGACCCCAGTCCAGTGGAGAAACTCTCGAGGGGATCTAACAATGATCTAAGCGCGTCGTCTTAATCCGCACAGTCAATTTGACCTGCTTTCATCCAAACGAAAATACAACATCTTTTAACGACCATTACACGCACATTAGGCGAAGAAACGAAGAAACACGACCTTTGTGTTTTCGTTGATAAATTTTATGATCGGTCGTTAAACAATTTTTTCCGCGTGAAAATCCATCTGCCCAAGACGCAATAAAACAAACCGCAAACAATTCGTTTCGAAAATTTTTGAAAAATGCACTGCGACAACTTGTCGCGCGTCCATGGTTATCGTCCAAATCAACATCGCAGGCGTCGAGGGAGTTGCAACACACGCTGACTTATCTTATGTTTGCACAGCACTTAAAATCCACAGACGCTCGCCGATAAAGTTCAAACAAATATCGAATGCAATGATCGATGCGCCTAGTTTCGACGCCATGCCACGGAAATGCACTCAAATAAATAGACGACCCAAGGCATCATGGGTATCAGCGTGCGTCAGACAACAACAAACAACTCGGAAGGAAGCAGCGGCAACAAATAAACTCGCGAGCGCATTATAAATAGATGGATCATGGCGCGCATCTTGGCGTGCTTTGATGTGATAGAGGATGCCAGTTAAGACAACAAGCACTTACAGTTAAGAGCGGTAACTGAAGATTACAGCCACTGCCGCTGTGCACAATAGAGATGTGAATGAGTCGCGAATGAAGACAATACGTGGTGACAAACTTGGATGTGCAGTGTTATATATAATTTTTTATAGTTCAGATACTTGAACCTTGGATAGTTTATGGAATTATTTCGAGTGATTTAGGCGAAAAATTGCGCAATATTTAGTCCTACCGCATATTACGCGATAACACACTTACTAATCTGGCCCCTTTCATATTTTTACGCGACAATTGTACGGAAACCATCTGTTAGCGTCACAAAAATCGACAATTTATTCAACGGACACGCGTATGTATGCATTTAGTTCACAGTTGTTAAATTCTTTCAAATTTGATTTACTTACTGCACGAATCCGCAAAACACTCCAACGGAAATTGCGTACACACCGCAAAATCCCTATCGAAAAATGGTTAACCAAACCCGAGATTTTATTCAACAAATTTGATTAACTGCGCGATATATCATTGCAGAATAGAATATCGAGTGGCATAGAATTAGGCGATATCTCTCATCTATTATGATCGAGATGCTACTATTTGCAGAGGTTCTAGGGTTTCCTCGCAAACACTCGAAAATCATACACAAACGAAGGTAGAAATCACATTTTTGCACACCCTTGAACCCTTTTATAGACTCTAGTGTATTTTTTAACGGTCGGATGTTGCAAATTTTTTGAAGTGCGTAAATCTTTTTATTAATTTAGTTTATCTTCGTGCGTAAATCGCACGAAAAAAAGTGTGAAATGAAGGACAATGCAGGTCAACACAAGTTGACTACGAGGGGTGAAGACAGGTTCCATCAAAGAAGTGATGCTATAATGCACATAAACGGAAAACAGTTGAGGTTTGAGGCTTTGGAAGAGTTTAGAAGAAACAAGTGCATTCACCTGTGAATAGAGAACAAGTTTGCATTGTCTGCCAGCGCGCCATTCACGAATTGCACGTGCTAATCTCGGCGGACAAAGAACTGCGATTTAGGTCAAAGACGTGCTGTGGTGGCTCCCCTTTTCGGCAACCCCAACGTGTTACACCGTTAAACTGTTTTCTTACGCTTCTTATTTATTAAATGTTTATGTAAAGCTGGCGCTGGTGCGTGCGATCAAACCCGTTTCACTTTCCAAATGCATGCGCATATGCGCATTGCGAACGCACCACCTGATTGCACAACCCGAACGTAATTAGTGTGTTATCTAATGACGAAACGCAACGATTGTTTTTCGGAATGTTGCTTATATTTT
>NW_027049004.1:0-6783 GCF_025399875.1 Dalotia coriaria
TTTGTTTTTAAAAACGTTAAAACGCAGAAAAAACAAAACGGCTGTTTGCTAAAATAAGCATTTTCAAGCATTTTAGATCGTTGAAATCGTTCAAATAGACGAATATTAATAAAAAAGAATAATAAAAATTCGTCGTTTTATGCTGTTTTACGCGTTAAAACGCAGATTAAAGCTCAAAACGTCTGTTTTGCTAAATAAGCATTTTCAAGCATTTTAGATCGTTGAAATCGTTCAAATAGAGCAATATTAATAAAACGAATAATAAAAATTCGTCGTTTTTATGCTGTTTTACGCGTTAAAAAGCAGATTAAAAGCCCCAAACGTGCTGTTTTGCTAAAATAAGCATTTTCAAGCTTTTAGATCGTTGAAATCGTTCAAATAGACGCAATATTAATAAAAACGAATAAAAAAATTTCGTCGTTTTATGCTGTTTTACGCGTTAAAACGCAGATTAAAGCTCAAAACGTGCTGTTTTGCTAAAATAAGCATTTTCAAGCTTTTAGATCGTTGAAATCGTTCAAATAGACGCAATATTAATAAAAACGAATAATAAAAATTTTGTCGTTTTATGCTGTTTACGCGTTAAAACGCAGATTAAAGCCCAAAACGTGCGTTTTGCTAAAAATAACATTTTCAAGCATTTTAGATCGTTGAAATCGTTCAAATAGACGCAATATTAATAAAAACGAATAAAAAAATTTTGTCGTTTTATGCTGTTTTACGCGTTAAAACCGCAGATTAAAGCTCAAAACGTGCTGTTTTTGCTAAAATAAGCATTTTCGCATTTTAGATCGTTAAATCGTTCAAATAGACGCAATATTAATAAAAACGAATAATAAAAATTTCGTAGTGTTTGCTGTTTTACGCGTTAAAAAGCAGATTAAAGCTCAAAACGTGCTGTTTTGCTAAAATAAGCATTTTCAAGCATTTTAGATCGTTGATATCGTTCAAATGAAGCAATATTAATAAAAACGAATAATAAAAAATTCGTCGTTTTATGCTGTTTTACGCGTTAAAACGCAGATTAAAAGCTCAAAACGTGCTGTTTGCTAAAATAAGCATTTTCAAGCTATTTAGATCGTTGAAATCGTTCAAATAGACGAATATTAATAAAAAACGAATAATAAAAATTTCGTCGTTTTTATGCGTTTTAGGCGTTAAAACGCAGATTAAAGCTCAAACGTGCTGTTTTGCTAAAATAAGCATTTTCAAGCATTTTAGATCGTGAAATCGTTCAAATAGAAGAATATTAATAAAAGAATAATACAAAATTCGTCGTTTTTAGTGTTTTACGCGTTAAAACGCAGATTAAAGCTCAAAACGGCTGTTTTGCAAAATAAGCATTTTCAAGCATTTTAGATCGTTGAAATCGTTCAAATAGACGCATATTAATAAAACGAATAATAAAATTCTGTCGTTTTTATGTGTTTTAGCGTTAAAACCAGATTAAAGTCAAAACGTGCTGTTTTGCTAAAATAAGCATTTTCAAGCATTTTAGATCGTTGAAATCGTTAAATAGAGCTAATATTAATAAAAACGAATAATAAAAAATTCGTCGTTTTATAGTGTTTACGCGTTAAAACGCAGATTAAAGCTCAAAACGTGCTGTTTTGCTAAAATAAGCATTTTCAAGCATTTTAGATCGTTAAATCTTTCAAATAGACGCAATATTAATAAAAACGAATAATCAAAATTTAGTGTTTAAGTTGTTTTACGCGTTAAAACGCAGATTAAAGCTCAAACGTGCTGTTTTGCTAAAATAAGCATTTTCAAGCTTTTAGATCGTTGAAATCGTTCAAATAGACGCAATATTAATAAAAACGAATAATAAAAATTCGTCGTTTTTATGTTTTACGCGTTAAAACGCAGATTAAAGCTCAAAACGTGCTTTTAGCTAAAAAGCATTTTCAAGCATTTTAGATGTTGAAATCGTTCAAATAGAGAATATTAATAAAACGAATAATAAAAATTTCTGTCGTTTTTATGCTGTTTTACGCGTTAAAACGCAGATTAAAGCCCAAAACGTGCTGTTTTGCTAAAATAACATTTTCAAGCATTTTAGATCGTTGAAATCGTTCATAAGCATTTTCAAGCATTTTAGATCGTTGAAATCTCGTTCAAATAGAAGCGCTAAATATTAATAAAAAAAAACGAATAATAAAAATTCGTCGTTTTATGCTGTTTTACGCGTTAAAACGTGCAGATTAAAGTCTTTCCAAAACGTGCTGTTTTGCTAAATAAGCATTTTCAAGCATTTTATCGTTGAACCGTTCAAATAGACGCAATATTATTAATAAAAAAACGAATAATAAAAATTCCGTTGTTTTTATGTTGTTTTACGCGTTAAAACGCAGATTAAAAGCTCAAAACGTGCTGTTTTGCTGAAATAAGTATTTTCAAGCATTTTAGATCGTTGAAATTCGTTCAAATAGATGCAATATAAATAAAAACGAATAATAAAAATTCGTCGTTTTATGCTGTTTTACGCGCTAAAACGCAGATTAAAAGCTCAGAACGTGCTGTTTTGCTAAAATAAGCATTTTCAAGCATTTTAGACGTTGAAATCGTTCAAATAGACGCACATTAATAAAAAAACGAATACAAAAAATTTCGTCGTTTTGCCGCCTACGCGTTAAAACGTTAAGATTAAAGCTCAAAACGTGCTGTTTTGCTAAAATAAGCATTTTCAAGCATTTTACATCGTTGAAATCGTTCAAATAGAAGCAATATTAATAAAAAAAACGAATACAAAAAATTTGTCGTTTTATGCTGTTTTACGCGTTAAAACGCAGATTAAAAGCTCAAACGTGCTGTTTTGCTAAAATAAGCATTTTCAAGCATTTTAGATCGTTGAAATCGTTCAAATAGACGCACATTAATAAAAACGAATAATAAAAATTTCGTCGTTTTATGCAGTTTTAAGCGTTAAACGCAGATTAAAGCTCAAACGCTGTTTTGCTAAAATAAGCATTTTCAAGCATTTTAGATCGTTGAAATCGTTCAAATAGACGCAATATTAATACAAAAAAAACGAATAATAAAAATCTGTCGCTTTTATGCTGTTTTACGCGTTAAAACGCAGATTAAAGCTCAAAACGTGCTGTTTTGCTAAAAATAAGCATTTTCAAGCGCATTTTAGATCGTTGAAATCGTTCAAATAGAAGCAATATTAATAAAAAACGAATAATAAAAAAATCTGTCGTTTTATGCTGTTTTACGCGTTAAAACGCAGATTAAAGCTCAAAACGTGCTGTTTTGCTAAAATAAGCATTTTCAAGCATTTTAGATCGCTGAAATCGTTCAAATAGACGCAATAAAAATAAAAACGAATAATAAAAATTCGTCGTTTTATGCTGTTTTACGCGTTAAAACGCAGAATAAAGCTCAAAACGTGCTGTTTTGCTAAAATAAGCATTTTCAAGCATTTTAGATCGTTGAAATCGTTCAAATAGAAGCAATATTAATAAAAACGAATAATAAAAATTTCGTCGTTTTATGCTGTTTTACGCGTTAAAACGCAGATTAAAAGCTCAAAACGTGCTGTTTTGCTAAAATAAGCATTTTCAAGTATTTTAGATCGTTGAAATCGTTCAAATAGAAGCAATATTAATAAAAACGAATAATAAAAATTCGTCATTTTTATGCTGTTTTACGCGTTAAAACGCAGATTAAAGCTCAAAACGTGCTGTTTTGCTAAAATAAGCATTTTCAAGCATTTTAGATCGTTGAAATCGTTCAAATAGACGCATATTAATAAAAACGAATAATAAAAATTTCGTCGTTTTATGCTGTTTTACGCGTTAAAACGCAGATTAAAAGCTCAAAACATGCTGTTTTGCTAAAATAAGCATTTTCAAGCATTTTAGATCGTTAAAATCGTTCCAAATAGAAGCAATATTAATAAAAACGAAGTATAAAAATTCGTCGTTTTATGCTGTTTTACGCGTTAAAACGCAGATTAAAAGCTCAAAACGTGCTGTTTTGCTAAAATAAGCATTTTCAAGCATTTTAGATCGTTGAAATCGTTCAAATAGAAGCAATATTAATAAAAACGAATAATAAAAAATTCGTCGTTTTATGCTGTTTTACGCGTTAAAACGCAGATTAAAGCTCAAAACGTCTGTTTTGCTAAAATAAGCATTTTCATGCATTTTAGATCGTTGAAATCGTTTAAATAGACGCAATATTAATAAAAACGAATAATAAAAATTTCGTCGTTTTTATGCTGTTTTACGCGTTAAAACGCAGATTAAAGCTCAAAACGTGCTGTTTTGCTAAAATAAGCATTTTCAAGCACTTTAGATCGTTGAAATCGTTTAAATAGACGCAATATTAATAAAAACGAATAATAAAAATTCGTCGTTTTTATGCTGTTTTACGCGTTAAAACGCAGATTAAAGCTCAGAACGTACTGTTTTGCTAAAATAAACAGATTTTTCAAGCATTTTAGATCGTTGAAATACGTTCAAATAGACGCAATATAATAAAACGAATAATAAAAATTTCGTCGTTTTATGCTGTTTTACGCGTTAAAACGCGTTAGCTCAAAACGTGCTGTTTTTCTAATAAGCATTTTCAAGCATTTTAGATCGTTGAAAACGTTCAAATTGAAGCAATATTAATAAAAACGAATAATAAAAATTCGTCGTTTTATGCTGTTACGCGTTCAAACGCAGATTAAAGCTCAAACGTGCTGTTTTGCTAAAATAATCATTTTCAAGCATTTGATCGTTGAAATCGTTCAAATAGACGCAATATTAATAAAAACGAATAATAAAAATTTTTCGTTTTTATGCTGTTTTACGCGTTAAAACGCAGATTAAAAGCTCAAAAATAGCTGTTTTGCTAAATAAGCATTTTCAAGCATTTTAGATCGTTGAAATCGTTCAAATAGAAGCAATATTAATAAAAACGAATAATAAACATTTCGTCGTTTTATGCTGTTTAACGCGTTAAAAACGCAGATTAAACAAAACGTGCTGTTTTGCTAAAATAATCATTTCAGCATTTTGAATCGTTGAAATCGTTTCAAATAGACGCAATATTAATAAAAACGATAATAAAATTTCGTCGTTTTTATGCTGTTACGCGTTAAAACGCAATTAAGCTCAAAACGTGCTGTTTTGCAAAATAAGCATTTTCAGCATTTTAGATCGTTGAAATCGTTCAAATAGACGCAATAAAATAAAAACGAAAATAAAATTTCGTCGTTTTATGCTGTTTACGCGTTAAAACGCAGAATAAAGCACAAAACGTGCTGTTTTGTTAAAATAAGCATTTTCAAGCATTTTAGATCGTTGAAATCGTTCAAATAGACGCAATATTAATAAAAACGAATAATAAAAATTTTGTCGTTTTTATGCTGTTTTACGCGTTAAAACGCAGATTAAAGCTTTAAAACGATGCTATTTTGCTAAAATAAAGCATTTTCAAGCATTTTAGATCGTTGAAATCGTTCAAATAGACGCAATATTAATAAAAACGAATAATAAAAATTCGTCGTTTTTATGCTGTTTTACGCGTTAAAACGCAGATTGAAGCAAAACGTGCTGTTTCTAAAATAAGCATTTTCAAGCATTTTAGATCGTTGAAATCGTTCAAATAAGAAGCAATATTAATAAAAAAACGAATAATAAACATTTCGTCGTTTTTATGCTGTTTTACGCGTTAAACGCAGATTAAAGCTCAAAACGTGCTGTTTTGCTAAAATAACATTTCAAGTATTTTAGATCGTTGAAATCGTTCAAATAGAAGCAATATTAATAAAAACGAATAAAAAAAAATTCGTCATTTTTTATGTACTGTTTTACGCGTTAAAACGCAGATTAAAGCTCAAAACGTGCTGTTTTGCTAAAATAAGCATTTTCAAAGCATTTTAGATCGTTAAAATCGTTCAAATAGAAGATTTAAAAAAAACGAATAATAAAAATTCGTCGTTTTATGCTGTTTACGCGTTAAAACGCAGATTAAAGCTCAAAACGTGCTGTTTTGCTAAAATAAGCATTTTCAAGCATTTTAGATCGTTGAAATCGTTCAAATAGAAGCAATATTAATAAAAACGAATAATAAAAATTCGTCGTTTTTATGCTGTTTTGCGTTAAAAAGCAGATTAAACCCAAAAAGTGCTGTTTTGCTAAAATAAAACATTTTCATGCATTTTAGATCGTTGAAATCGTTTAAACAGACGCAATATTAATAAAAACGAATAATAAAAATTTCGTCGTTTTTTATGCTGTTTTACGGTTAAAACGCAGATTAAAGCTCAAAACGTGCTGTTTGCTAAAATAAGCATTTTCAAGCACTTTAGATCGTTGGAAATCGTTTAAATAGACGCAATATTAATAAAACGAATAATAAAAATTCGTCGTTTTTAATGTTTTACGCGTTAAAACGCAGATTAAAGCTCAGAACGTGCTGTTTTGCTAAAATAAGCATTTTCAAGCATTTTAGATCGTTGAAATCGTTCAAATAGGCGCAATATTAATAAAAACGAATAATAAAAATTTCGTCGTTTTTTTGCTTTTTACGCGTTAAAACGCAGATTAAAGCTCAAAACGTGCTGTTTGCTAAAATAAGCATTTTCAAGCATTTTTTGATCGTTGAAATCGTTCAAATTGAAGCAATATTAATAAAACGAATAATAAAAAAATTTGTCGTTTTTATGCTGTTTTACGCGTTCAAACGCAGATTAAAGCTCAAAACGTGCTGTTTTTCTAAAATAATCATTTTCAAGCATTTTTAGATCGTTGAAATCGTTTTCGAATATAAAAAAAAAAAAAGCAC
>NW_027049005.1:0-6778 GCF_025399875.1 Dalotia coriaria
TTTTAACGTTTATTAATTTCTTTATTTGAAACGTTTCAACGATCTTGTTTGAAAATGCTTATTTTAAGCAAAACAGCACGTTTTGAGTTTTAATCTGCGTTTAACGCGTAAAACAGCATAAAACGACGAAATTTTTAAATTCGTTTTTTTAATAAAGCGTCTATTTGAACGATTTCAACGATCTAAAAATGCTGAAAATCTTATTTTAGCAAAAATGATTTTTTAGCTTTATTCTGCGTTTTAAGCGTAAAAACACATAAAAACGACGAACTTTTATTCGTTTTTACTTTTATTGCGTCATTTGAACGATTTCAACGATCTAAATGCTTGAAACTTATTTTAGCAAAAAAGCACGTTTTGAGTTTTTAAACTACCCTTTTAACGCGTAAAACAAGCATAAAACGACGAATTTTTATTATTCGTTTTTATTAATATTGCTTCTTTTGAACGATTTCACGATCTAAAATGCTTGAAAATGCTTATTTTAGCAAAACAGCCGTTTTGAGATTTAATCTGCGTTTTAACGCGTAAACAGCATAAAAACACGAATTTTATATTCGTTTTTTTTTAATATTGCTTCTATTTGAACGATTTCAACGATCTAAAAATGTTGAAAATGCCTTTTGCAAAACAGCACGTTTTGAGTTTAATCTGCGTTATAACGCATAAAACAGCATAAAAATGACGAATTTTTATTATTCGTTTTTATTAATATTGCTTCTATTTGAACGATTTCAACGATCTAAAATGCTTGAGAATGTTTATTTTAGCAAAACAGCCGTTTTGAGCTTTAATCTGCGTTTTGACGCGTAAAACAGCATAAAAACGACGAAATTTTTATTATTCGTTTTTATTAATATTGCGTCTATTTGAACGATTTCAACGATCTAAAATGCTTGAAAATGCATTTTAAAAAGCACGTTTGAGCTTTAATCTGCGTTTTAACGCAAAACAGCATCAAAAAACAACGAAATTTTATTATTCGTTTTTATTAATATTGCGTCTATTTAACGATTTCAACGATCTTAAAATGCTTGAAATGCTTATTTTGTTAAAACAGCACGTTTTAGCTTAATCGCGTTTAACGCGGAAAAAACATAAAAACGACGACATTTTTTTATTATTCGTTTTTTATTAAGATTGCGTCTATTTGAACGATTTCAACGATCTAAAAATGCTTGAAAATGCTTATTTTAGCAAACAGCACGTTTTGAGCTTTATTCTGCGTTTCGCGTAAAACAGCATAAAAACGACGAATTTTATTATTCGTTTTTATTTTATTGCGTCTATTTGAACGATTTCAACGATCTAAAATGCTTGAAAATGCTTATTTTAGCAAAACGCACGTTTGAGCTTAATCTGCGTTTTCGCGTAAAACAGCATAAAACGGACTTTTTATTATTCGTTTTTATTAATATTGCTTCTATTTGAACGATTTCAAAGATCTAAAATTTGAAAATGCTTATTTTGAAAACAGAGTTTGAGCTTTAATCTGCGTTTAACGCGTAAAACAGCTAAAACGACGAAATTTTTTATTCGTTTTTATTAATATTGCGTCTATTTGAACGATTTCAACGATCAAAATGCTTGAAAATGCTTATTTTAGCAAAACAAAAAACGTTTTGAGCTTTATTCTGCGTTTTAACGCGTAAAACGCTAAAAACTACGAAATTTTATTATTGGTTTTTATTATATTG
Organism: Dalotia coriaria; assembly: GCF_025399875.1. NCBI lineage: Eukaryota > Metazoa > Arthropoda > Insecta > Coleoptera > Staphylinidae > Dalotia > Dalotia coriaria. Next base: position 1,698 of record NW_027049005.1, read on the forward strand.
CGTCTATTTGACCGATTTCAACGATCTAAAATGCGTGAAAATGCTTATTTTAGCAAACAGCACGTTTTGAGCTTTAATCTGCGTTTTAACGCGAAAAAAGGCATAAAATGACGAATTTTATTATTCGTTTTTTATTATTTCTTTTATTTAAACGATTTCAACGATCTAAAATGCTTGAAAATGCTTATTTTAAAACAAACAGCACGTTTTGAGCTTTAATCTGCGTTTTAACGTAAAACACATAAAACGACGATTTTTTTATTATTCGTTTTTATTAATATTCCTATTTGAACGATTTCAACGATCTAAAAAGCTTGAAAAAAGCTATTTTACAAAGCACGTTTTGAAGCTTTAATCTGCGTTTTAACGCGTAAAACACATAAAAATGACGAATTTTTATTATTCGTTTTATTAAATTCTTCTATTTAAACGATTTCAACGATCTAAAAATGCTTTTAAATGCTTAAATTTTTGCAAAAACAGCACGTTTGAGTTTTAATCTGCGTTTTAACGTAAAAAGCATAAAAACGACGAAATTTTTATTATTCGTTTTTATTAATATTGCTTCTATTTGAAGATTTTAAAGATCTAAAATGCTTGGAAATGCTTATTTTAAACAAAACAGACGTTTTACTTTAATCTGCGTTTTTAACGAAAGCATAAAACGCGAAAATTTTATTATTCGTTTTTATAATATTGCCCTCTATTTGAACGATTTCAACGATCTAAAAATGCTTGAAAATGCTTATTTTAGCAAACAGCGTTTTGAGTTTTTTTGCGTTTTTAAAGCTAAAACAGCATAAAAAAGACTTTTAATTCGTTTTATTTTTTTTGCGTCTATTTGAACGATTTCAACGTCAAAATGCTGAAAATCTTATTTTTGCAAAACAGCACGTTTTGAGCTTTAATCTGCGTTTTAAGCGAAAAAATCGACGAATTTTTTATTTTTGTTTTTATTAATATTGCTTCTATTTGAACGATTTCAACGATCAAAAAGCTTTTAAAATGCTTATTTTTTGCAAAACAGCACGTTTTGAGTTTAATCTGCGTTTAACCGTAAAACAGCATAAAAACGACGAAATTTTTATTATTCGTTTTTATTAATATTGCGTCTATTTGAACGATTTCAACGTCTAAATGCCTGAAAATGATTATTTTGCAAAACAGCATGTTTTTAGTTTTAATCTGCGTTTTAACGCGTAAAACAGCATAAAACGAGAAATTTTTATTATTCGTTTTTAATATTGCTTCTATTTGAACGATTTCAACGATCTTTAAAAAAGCTGAAAATGCTTATTTTAGCAAAACAGCACGTTTTGAGCTTTAATCTGCGTTTTAGCCGGGAAAACAGCATAAAAACGACGAATTTTATTATTCGTTTTTATTAATATTGCATCTATTTGAACGATTTCAACGATCTAAAATGCTTGAAAATGCTTATTTTAGCAAAACAGCACGTTTTGAGCTTTTCAGCGTTTTTAAAGCGTAAAACAACATAAAACGACGAAATTTTATTATTCGTTTTTATTAATATTGCGTCTATTTGAACGATTTCAACGATCTAAAATCTTGAAAATGCTTATTTTAGCAAAACAGCGCGTTTTGAGCTTTAATGCGTTTTAACGCGCGTAAAACTGCATAAAACGACGAATTTTTTTATTATTCGTTTTTTTATTAATATTGCTTCTATTTGAACGTTTCAGCGATCTAAAATGCTTGAAAATGCTTTATTTTAGCAAAACTATGGCTTTGACTTTAATCTGCGTTTAGCGTAAAGCAGCATAAAAATGACGAATTTTTATTATTCGTTTTATTATCTTGCTTCTATTTAAACGGTTCCAACGATCACAAATGCTTGAAAGTAACTGTTTGAAAGCGAAAACAGCGTTTTGAGCTTTAATCTGCGTTTTAACGCGTAAAACAGCTAAAACGACAGAATTTTATTATTCGTTTTTATTAATATTGCTTCTATTTGAACAATTTCAACGTCTAAAATGCTTGAAAATGCTTATTTGTAAAACAGCACGTTTGAGCTTTTGATCTGCGTTTTAACGCGTAAAACAACATAAAAACGACGAAGATTTTTTATTATTAGTTTTTTATTAATATTGCTTCTATTTGAACGATTTCCAGCGATCTAAATGCTTGAAAATGCTTATTTTAGCAAAACAGCGCGTTTTGAGCTTTAATCTGCGTTTTAACGCGTAAAGCAACTAAAACGACGAAATTTTTATTATTCGTTTTATTAATATTGCGTCTATTTGAACGATTTCAACGATCTAAAATGCTTGAAAATGCTTATTTTAGCAAAACAGCACGTTTTGAGCTTTATTCTGCGTTTAACGCGTAAACAGCATAAAACGACGAAATTTTTTATTATTCGTTTTTACTTTTTTATTGCGTCCTATTTGGCGAACGATTTCCAGCGATCTAAAATGCTTGAAAATGCTTATTTTAGCAAAACAGCACGTTTGAGCTTTAATCGGTTTGGCAACCGAGCCAACATAAAACGACGAATTTATTATTCGTTTTTTATTAATATTGCTTCTATTTAGACGATTTCAGCGATCTAAAATGCTTGAAAATGCTTATTTTAGCAAAACAGCGTTTTTGAGCTTTAATCTGCGTTTTCTGCGTAAAACTATAAAACGACGAATTTTTATTATTCGTTTTTTATTAATATTGCTTCTATTTGAACGATTTCAACGTTAAAATGCTTGAAAATGCTTATTTTAGCAAACAGCACGATTTGAGCTAATCTGCGTTTTAGCGCGTAAAACAGCATAAAATGACGAAGATTTTATTCGTTTTTTATTAATATTACTTCTATTTAGAGTTCAACGATCTAAAATGCTTGGTAACGACGCCGAAACAGCACGTTTTGGGAGCTTTAATCTGCGTTTTAGCGGCGTAAAACAGCTTATAAAAACGACGAAATTTTATTATTCGTTTTTTGTATTAATATTGCTTCTATTTGAACGGTTCAGCGATCTAAAATGCTGAAAATGCTTATTTTGTAAAGCGGCACGTTTTGAGCTTTAATCTGCATTTAACGCGTAAAACAATAGCATAAAAGAAGACGATTTTTATTATTCGTTTTTATTAATATTGCTTCTATTTGACGATTTCCAGCGATCTAAAATGCTTGAAAAGTAGCATTTGTATAGAAACAGCACGTTTTGAGCTTTAATCTGCGTTTTAACGTAAACAACATAAAATGACGAATTTTTTATTATTCGTTTTAATATTTAGCTTCTATTTAAACGATTTCAACGATCTAAATGGCGAAAGTACTTATTTTAGCAAAACAGCACGTTTTGAGCTTTAATCTGCGTTTTAACGCGTAAAACAGCATAAAACATTGAAATTTTTATTTGTTCGTTTTATATTAATATTGCGTCTATTTGAACGATTTCAACGATCTAGTAGCGAAAATGCTTATTTGCTTTTTAGCAAAACAGCACGTTTTTAGCTTTTAATCGCGTTATAACGCGTAAAACAGCATAAAACGACGAATTTTTTATTCGTTTTTATTAATATTCGTCTATTTGAACGATTTCAACGATCTAAAATGCGAAATGCTTTTTTTAGCAAAACAGCACGTTTGAGCTTATTCTGCGCGTTTTAACGCGTAAAACAACATAAACTACAAATTTTATTATTCGTTTTTATTAAATTGCGTCTATTTGAACGATTTCAACGATCTAAAATCTTGAAAATGCTTAAATTTTTGCAAAAACACGTTTAGCTTAATCTGCGTTTAACGCGTAAAACACTAAACGACGAATTTTATTTTTCGTTTTTATTAATATGCTTCTATTTAAACGTTTCAACGATCTAAAATGCTTGAAAATGCTTATTTTAGCAAAACGCCTTTTGAGCTTTAATCTGCGTTTTAGCGTAAAACACATAAAACGACGAAATTTTATTATTCGTTTTGATTTTATTGCGTCTATTTGAACGGTTTCAAAGTCTAAATGCTTGAATCTTATTTTGCAAACAGCACGTTTTGACTTTGTCTCGTTTTAACGCGTAAACACTAAAAACGACAATTTTTTTTGTTTTTATTAATATTGCTTTTTGACGATTTCAACGATCTAAAATGCTTTAAAATGCTTATTTTGAAACAGCGCGTTTGAGCTTTAATCTGCGTTTTAAGCTAAAACGCATAAAAATTTTTATTATTCGTTTTTATAATATTAGCTTCTATTTAACGGTTTCAACGATCTAAAATGCTTGAAAATGCTTTTTTTGCAAAACAGCACGATTTGAGCTTTAATCTGCGTTTTAACGTAAACAGCATAAAATGACAATTTTTTATTATTCGTTTTATTAATATTGCTTCTATTTAAACGATTTCAACGATCTAAAATGCTTGAAAGTAGCTTTTTTACCAAAACAGCGTTTTGAGCTTTTTAAACTGCGTTTTAACCCTAAAACACATAAAAACGACGAATTTTTTTTTATTCGTTTTTTTTTAAATTTCTATTTGAACGATTTCAACGATCTAAAATGCTTGAAAATGCATTTTAGCAAAACACACGTTTTTTAGCAATCTGCATTTTAGCCAACAGCATAAAAGACGTTTTTATTATTCCGTTTTATTAATTTGCTTCTATTTAACGTTTTCAACGATCTAAAATGCTTAAAATGCTTTTTAGCAAAACAGCACGTTTTGAAACTTTAATCTGCGTTTTAACGCGTAAAAAACATAAAAAAGACGAATTTTTATTATTCGTTTTTATTAATATTGCTTCTATTTAAACGATTTCAACGATCTAAAATGCTTGAAAATGCTTATTTTAGCAAAACAGCACGTTTTGAGCTTTAATCTGCGTTTTAACGCGTAAAACAACATAAAACGCAAAAATTTTTTTGTTCGTTTTTAAATATTCGTCTATTTGAACATTTCAACGATCTAAAATGCTTGAAAATCTTATTTTAGCAAAAAAGCACGTTTTTAGCTTTAATCTGTTTTTAACGCGTTAAACGCCCAAAAACCAAATTTTTATTATTCGTTCTTTATTAATATTGCTTCTTTTGAACGATTTCACGATCTAAAATGCTTGAAAATCTTTTTG
>NW_027049006.1:0-6776 GCF_025399875.1 Dalotia coriaria
TTGAAATCTTCAAAAACGTATTTCTTAAAAATTTTGTCGTTTTATGCTGTTTTTCGCGTTAAAACCCGTTCTCAAAACGTGTTGTTTGGCTAAAATAAACATTTTCAAACTTTTAGATCGTTGAAATCGTTCAAATAGACGCAATAAAAATAAAAACGAATAATAAAAAATTTTGTCGTTTTTATGCTGTTTTACGCGTTAAATCGCAGAATAAATCAAAAAGTGCTGTTTTCAAAATAAGCATTTTCAAAACTTTTTTTTCGTTAAATCGTTCAAATAGGCAATATTAATAAAAAAGAAAAATAAAAAAATTTTGTGATGCTGTTTTACGCGTTAAAACGCAGATTAAACTCAAAAATCTTTTTTCTAAAATAAGCATTTTCAAGCAAATCGTTGAAATCGTTCAAATAGAAGCAATATTAATAAAAAAAGAATAATAAAAAAAAACGTCGTTTTTTGCTGTTTTAGCGTTAAAAAAGCAGATTAAAATCAAAAGGGGTTTTTTTAAATAAACATTTTCAAACATTCTGATCGTTGAAATCTTAAAAAGACGCAATAAAAATAAAAACGAATAATAAAAGATTTCGTCGTTTTATGCTGTTTTTCGCGTTAAAACGCAGAATAAAACCCAAAAGTGTTGTTTTCAAAATAAGCATTTTTAAGCATTTTTTGATCGTTGAAATCGTTCAAATAGACGCAATATTAATAAAAAACGAATAATAAAAAATTTTGTCGTATTTATGCTGTTTTACGCGTTAAAAAGCGATTAAACTCAAAACGTGCTGTTTTGCTAAAATAACATTTTCAACAGTCGTTGAAATCGTTAAATAGAAGCAATATTAATAAAAAAGAATAATAAAAATTCGCGTTTTTATGCTGTTTTTTCGCGTTAAAACGCGATTAAAACTCAAAACGTGCTGTTTTGCTAAAATAACATTTTCAAGCATTTTTGATCGTTGAAATCGTTCAAATAGACGCTAAAAAAAAAAACGAATAATAAAAAATTTTGTCGTTTTTATGCTGTTTTACGCGTTAAAAAGCAGAATAAAACTCAAAACGTCTTTTTAAAAAAACATTTTTTAAGCATTTTTTGATCGTTGAAATCGTTCAAATAGACCAATATTAATAAAAAAGAATAATAAAAAATTTTGTCGTTTTTTTTGCTGTTTTTCGCGTTAAAAAGCAGATTAAACAAAACGTGCTGTTTTGCTAAAAAAAAGCATTTTTCCCCTTTTTGATCGTTAAAAAGTTCAAATAGGCAATTTAATAAAAACGAATAATAAAAAAATTTGTCGTTTTTATGCTGTTTTACGCGAAAACGCAGATTAAAGCTCAAAACGTGCTGTTTTGCTAAAATAAGCATTTTCAAGCGTCGTTGAAATCGTTCAAATAGACGCAATATTAATAAAAAAGAATAATAAAAAAATTTTGTCGTTTTTCTGTTTTACGCGTTAAAACGCGATTAAACTCAAAACTGCTGTTTTGCTAAAATAAGCATTTTCAACATTTTTTGATCGTTGAAATCGTTCAAATAAACAATATTAATAAAAACGAATAATAAAAAAATTTGTCGTTTTTACGTTTTCGCGTTAAAAAGCAGATTAAAACTCAAAACGTGCTGTTTTGCTAAAATAAATTTTCAAACATTCAGATCGTTGAAATCGTTCAAATAAGCTAAAATAAAAACGAATAATAAAAATTTCGTCGTTTTTATCTGTTTACGCGTTAAAACGCAGAATAAACTCAAAACGTGCTGTTTTGCAAAATAAGCATTTTCAAGCATTTTTGATCGTTGAAATCGTTCAAATAGACGCAATATTTAAAAAAGAATTAAAAAATTTTGTCGTTTTTATCTTTTTACGCGTTAAAACGCTGATTAAAACTCAAAACGTGCTGTTTTGCTAAAATAAGCATTTTCAAGCATTTTAGTCGTTGAAATCGTTCAAATAAACAAAAAATTTAAAAAAAACAAATAATAAAAATTCGTCGTTTTTTTGCTGTTTTGCGCGTTAAAACGCAGATTAAAAACTAAAAACGTGCTGTTTTGCTAAAATAAGCATTTTCAAGCATTTTGATCGTTGAAATCGTTCAAATAGACGCAATATTAATAAAAACGAATAATAAAAATTCTCGTTTTTTTATGCTGTTTTACGCGTTAAAACGCAGATTAAAGCCCAAAAAGTGCTGTTTTGCTAAAATAAGCATTTTTAAGCATTTTAGATCGTTGAAATCGTTCTGGCAAATTTAAAAAAATCGAAAAATAAAAAAAAATTTTCGTTTTATGCTGTTTTACGCGTTAAAAAGCAGATTAAAACTCAAAACGTCCTGTTTTGCTAAAATAAAACATTTTCAAATTTTGATCTTGAAATCGTTCAAATAGGCAATATTAATAAAAAAGAAAAATAAAATTCGTCGTTTTTATGCTGTTTACGTGTTAAACGCAGATTAAAGCTCAAAACTCTTTTTGCTTGCATTTTCAAGCATTTTAGATCGTTGAAATCGTTAAATAGACGCAATATTAATAAAAAAGAATAATAAAAATTTCGTCGTTTTTTTGCTGTTTTTCGCGTTAAAACGCGATTAAAACTCAAAACGTGCTGTTTTGCTAAAATAAGCATTTTCAAGCTATTTAGATCGTTAAAATCGTTCAAATAGAAGCAATATTAATAAAAAAAAATAAAAAAAATTCGTCGTTTTTATGCTGTTTTTACGCGTTGCAGATTAAAGCTCAAAACGTGCTGTTTTGCTAAAATAAGCATTTTTTAAGCATTTTAGATCGTTAAATCGTTCAAATAGGCGCAATAAAATATAAAACGAATAATAAAAAATTTTGTCGTTTTTATGCTTTTTCGCGTTAAAAAGCGAATAAAGCTCAAAACGTGCTGTTTTGCTAAAATAAGCATTTTCAAGCATTTTAGATCGTTTAAAAGTTCAAATAGACGCAATATTTAAAAAAGAATAATAAAAAAATTTGTCGTTTTTTGCGTTTTCGCGTTAAAAAGCAGATTAAAACCAAAACTGCTGTTTTTCTAAAATAAGCATTTTCAAGCATTTTAGATCGTTGAAATCGTTCAAATAGACGCAATATTAATAAAAACGAATAATAAAAATTCGTCGTTTATATGCTGTTTTCGCGTTAAAACGAATTAAACTCAAAAAATTCTTTTTTGCAAAATATGCATTTTCAAGCATTTTTTTGATCGTTAAATCGTTCAAATAGCGCAATATTAATAAAAAAGAATAATAAAAAATTTTGTCGTTTTTTTTGCTGTTTTTTGCGTTAAAACCGATTAAAGCTCAAAACGTGCTGTTTTGCTAAAAAAGATTTTTCTTTTAAAAATCGTTAAATCGTTCAAATGGACGCAATATTAATATAAAACGAATAATAAAATTTCGTGTTTTATCTGACGCGTTAAAACGCGATTAAAGCCCAAAAAGTGCTGTTTTGCTAAAATAAGCATTTTCAAACATTTTTAAGATCGTTGAAATCGTTCAAATAGAAGCAAAAATTAATAAAAACAAATAATAAAAAATTCGTCGTTTTTATGCTGTTTTACGCGTTGAGCGCAGATTAAAACTCAAAACGTGCTGTTTTGCTAAAATAAGCGTACTTTCGAAGCATTTTAAGAATCGTTGAAATCGTTCCAAATAGAAGCAATATTAATAAAATCGAATAATAAAAAAATTGTCGTTTTATGCTGTTTTACGCGTTAAAACGCAGATTAAAGCTCAAAACGTGCTGTTTTGTAAAATAAGCATTTTCAAGCATTTAGATCGTTGAAATCGTTCAAATAGAAGCAATATTAATAAAAAACGAATAATAAAAATTCGTCGTTTTATGTTGTTTTACGCGTTAAAACGCAGATTAAAGCTCAAAACGTGCTGTTTTGCTAAAATAAGCATTTCAAGCATTTCAGATCGTTGAAATCGTTCAAATAGACGCAATATTAATAAAAATGAATAATAAAGAATTTCGTCGTTTTATGCTGTTTTACGCGTTAAAACGCAGATTAAAGCTCAAAACGTGCTGTTTTTGCTAAAATAAAAGCATTTTCAAGCATTTTAGATCGTTAAATCGTTCAAATAGAAGCAATATTAATAAAAACGAATAATAAAAATTCGTCGTTTTATGCTGTTTTACGCGTTAAAACGCAGATTAAAGCTCAAAACGTGCTGTTTTGCTAAAATAATAAGCATTTTCAAGCATTTTAGATCATTGAAATCGTTCAAATAGACGCAATAAAAAAAAATAAAACGAATAATAAAAATTTTGTCGTTTTTTATACTGTTTTGCGTTAAAACGCAGAATAAAGCTCAAAACATTGCTGTTTTGCTAAAATAAGCATTTTCAAGCATTTTAGATCGTTGAAATCGTTCAAATAGACGCAATGACCAATAAAAACGAATAATAAAAATTCATCGTTTTTATGCTTTTGTTTACGCGTTAAAACGCAGATTAAAGCTCAAAACGTGCTGTTTTTGCTAAAATAAAGCATTTCAGCATTTTAGATCGTTGAAATCGTTCAAATAGATACAATATTAATAAAAACGAATAATAAAAAATTCGTCGTTTTATATGCTGTTTACGCGTTAAAACGCAGATTAAAGATCAAAACGTGCTGTTTTGCTAAAATAAGCATTTTCAAGCACTTTAGATCGTTGAAATCGTTCAGAAATAGACGCAATATTAATAAAACGAATAATAAAAATTTCGTCGTTTTATGCTGTTTTTACGCGTTAAAACGCAGATTAAAGCTCAAAACGTGCTGTTTGCTAAAATAATCATTTTCAAGCATTTTTAGATCGTTGAAATCGTTCAAATAAGTAATATTAATAAAAACGAATAATAAAAAATTCGTCGTTTTTATGCTGTTTTACGCGTTAAAACGCAGATTAAAGCTCAAAACGTGCTGTTTTGCTTTTAGCTTTTAAAACAAATTTTTAAGTAAACGTTCTGCTAAAAAAAAATAAAAAATTTTGTCGTTAAAACGTTTATGGAAACGCAAATTAAAGCTAAAAACGTTTTTTGCTAAATAGCTTTTAAGCTTTTTAACGTTAAAGCTCAAAAGCTTTTAAAAAAAAGAAAAATTTTTAAAAATTTGTCGTTTTATCGTTTTGCTTAAAACAAAAATAAAACGGATTTTTAAAATTGCTTTTTCAAGCTTTTTACGTTAAATCGTCAAATAGACCAAATTTCGAAAATAAATTTTTTGGTTTTGGTGTTTAACGTTAAAAAAGCAAATTAATAAAAAGGGGTTTTAAAAATTTTCAGCTTTATCGTTGTTTCCCTTTAAAAACGCAATAAATAAAACGTAAAAAAATTCGCGTTTTAGCTTTTACCCTTAAAAACGCAATTAAACTCAAATCTGTTTCTAAAATAAAAATTTTCGCTTTTTAAACGTTTAAACCCTTAAAACGCAATATAACCAAAACTTAAAAAATCTTTTAAATTTTTTTCGTTAAAACGTTAAATAAAACGGCTTTATAAAAAGAATATAAATTTTGTCGTTAAAAGCGTTTCCGTTAAAGCAAATTAATAAAAACAATTTTAAAATTTCGTTTTCAAGCTTTTTCCCTTAAAACGCAAATTAGACCAAAAAACGAATAATAAAAATTTCGTCGTTTTATGCTGTTTTACGCGTTAAAACGCAGATTAAAAACTCAAAACGTGCTGTTTTGCTAAAATAAGCATTTTCAAGCATTTTAGATAGTTGAAATCGTTCAAATAGAAGCAATATTAATAAAAAACGAATAATAAAAATTCGTCGTTTTTATGCTGTTTTACGCGTTAAAACGCAGATTAAAGCTCAAAACGTGCTGTTTTGCTAAAATAAGCATTTTCAAGCATTTTAGATCGTTGAAATCGTTTCAAATAGAAGCAATATTAATAAAAACGAATAATAAAATTCGTCGTTTTATGCTGTTTTACGCGTTAAAACGCAGATTAAAACTCAAAACGTGCTGTTTTGCTAAAATAAGCATTTTCAAGCATTTTAGATCGTTGAAATCGTTCAAATGGACGCAATATTAATAAAAACGAATAATAAAAATTTCGTCGTTTTTATGCTGTTTTACGCGTTAAAACGCAGATTAAGCTCAAAACGTGCTGTTTTTGCTAAAATAAGCATTTTTCAACATTTTAGATCGTTGAAATCGTTTTAAATAGACCAATAAAAATAAAACGAATAATAAAATTTCGTCGTATACTGTTTTCGCGTTAAACGCAGATAAAGCTCAAAACGTGCTTTTGCTAAAATAAGCATTTTCAAGCATTTAGATCGTTGAAATCGTAAATAGACGCAATATTAATAAAACGAATAATAAAATTTCGTCGTTTTATGCTGTTTTGCATTTAAACGCAGATTAAAACTCAAAACGTGCTGTTTTAAAATAAGCATTTCAAGCATTTTAATCGTTGAAATCGTTCAAATAGAAGCAATATTATAAAAACGAATAATAAAAATTCGTCGTTTTTATGCTGTTTACGTTAAACGCAGATTAAACTCAAAACGTGCTGTTTTGCTAAATAAGGTTTTCAAGCATTTTAGATCGTTGAAATCGTTCAAATAGAACAATATTAATAAAACGATAATAAAATTCGTCGTTTTTTTGCTGTTTTACGCGTTAAAACGCAGATTAAACTAAACGCTGTTTGCTAAATAGCATTTTCAAGCATTTTAGATCGTTGAAATCGTTCAAATAGAAGCAATATTAATAAAAACGAATAATAAAAAATTTTCGTCGGGTTTTTTTAAAAGCTTTGTTTTTAAAAGCGG